>NC_090743.1:2868952-2956452 GCF_036898095.1 Palaemon carinicauda
ATAAACCCACAATCTATGAAAAACTATAATTATTTTGAGCTTTCGAAATGGGCCCTCTTCCTTCCTCTTCAGAAAACAAAGTTACAAATTTTTATACATAAAGGTTCGTAAGAAATAGAATATACAAATATCCAAATTTAAAGTATTTTACTACACTTAATAGGCCTACACTAAAATCGTAACGGAAATTATTTTTTTATTTTTTTTACTCTCATTCTTCTACCCAGCAAAGGTTCGAATCCCATATCTTTTTTTACTCTCATTCTTCTACCCAGCAAAGGTTCGAATCCCATATCTTTTTTTTACTCTCATTCTTCTACCCAGCAAAGGTTCGAAACCCATATCTTTTTTTACTCTCATTCTTCTACCCAGCAAAGGTTCGAATCCCATATCTTTTTTTACTCTCATTCTTCTACCCAGCAAAGGTTCGAATCCCAGCGAAGTTTCTTCATTCACATCCTTGCAGATTTTAAGGCCATCAGAAGAATACATATTTAAACCATTACGATGCAAAACACAACTAATTCTAAATGTTAATATAATTAACTTGGACACATCTTTACTTAGCAGAAGTTTAAACTCTTAAAATATTAAATACTTTAATTCGTTATTATTAACTATAGTCCATTTCTTTTAGCGATGCATATTTGCACCGACTCGCAGCGGTGCCCTTTTAGCTCGGAAAAGTTTCCGGATCGCTGATTGGTTGGACAAGATAATTCTAACCAATCAGCGATCAGGAAACTTTTGCAAGCTAAAAGGGCACCGCTTTGAGTCGGTGCATATATGCCTCGCTAAAAGAAATTGACTATAGTTTATGCCATTCGTCAATAATGACGACTTAATATTTAAATAAATATGCACACCACACACAGCCCCTCTCACCACGGTATGATTACTCCCTCTCTCCCTCTACCCAAGGGATGGAAGGACCTAAACGTGACTAGCTATATATATATATATATATATACACACATATATATATATATATATATATACATATTAAAGAAATACAGCCGTTTGTAGTCAACTGTAAGACAAAGGCCTCAGTCATGTCCTTATTCATGTCTGGGGTTTGGCCAATTTTATCAACGTACTGGCCACTGCAAATTGGTGATGGGTGGGACACTTCAGTCAGATCACTCACAGAAAAACCAACCTAGTAAGGGTGGCCTGACTAATAAAGCTTTGCTGATCATGGCAATACACAAACCCTTCCACCATGTTAAGGTGTGCAACTCAGAAAGAGTATATATAACATCATCTCCTACGTCTATTGATGCAAAGGGCCTTGGTTAGATTTTCCCAGTCGTCTATATCTTGAGCTTGTAAATCAATACTTCTCCATTCATCATCTCCTACATCACGCTTCATATCTTCAGCCATGTAGGCCAGGGTCTTCCAACTCTTCTAGTGCCTTGCGGAGCCAAGTTAAATGTTTGCTGAACTAGTCTCTCTTGGAGAGTGCGAAGAGCATGCCCCAACCATCTACATCTACCCCTCATCATGATCTCATCCACATGTGGCACTCGAGTAACCTCTCTTATAGTTTCATTTCTAATCCTGTCCTGCCATTTAATTCCCAATATTCTTCTGAGGGCTTTGTTTTCAAATCTACAAAATATGTTTGATATTGTTTCCTTGTCATACCACGACTCATGTTCATACAGTAACACCGATCTTATTGAACTGATATATAGCCTGATTTTTATGTGTAATTTCAGGCAATTCGATTTCCAAATTTTAACCTAGCCATTACCTGATTTGCTTTTTCCAATCTTTCATTAAACTCCAATTCTAAAGTTCCTGTTTTAGAGATCATGGTTCCTAAATATCTAAATGATTCCACCTCATTAATTTTCTCCTTCCCAGGATATTTCATCTTCCATTGCATATTCCTTTCTCATCATCATCTGTCTTCTATTTACCTTGAGCCCAACCTCATACGATATTCCATGCATTCTGGCGAGCATAATTAGCCATTGCAGACTTTCAAAGGCTTTTTCATAGTCCACAAATGCCATCAAAACTGGATTTCTATATTCTACACATGGCGGTACATGTCTTAAAAGGAAAACTTGGTCAGTACAACTTCTACCTTTTCCAAATCCTGATTGTTCATCTCTCAGCTTTTCGTCAATCTTTCTGTCTAGTATCTTTAGAATTAGCATACTATATATTTTCATGACAACTGAGGAAAGTGTGATGCCTCTGTAATTATTGCAATTAGCCAATGTCCTTTTTTGCCATTTTCACCAACACTCCTAGCTCCCATTCATTAGGTTTTGCCTCTTCATACCACATTCTACAATATAGTCTTGTAATTATTCTGGGAGTCACTTCATTTTTTACCAGAATCTTCTCAGCAGTTATTCCATCGTATCCAGAGACTTACCATCTCTTGAATTTTTTTAATGATAGCTTCATATATATATATATATATATATAATATATATATATATATATATATATAACAATC
The DNA here is from genome assembly GCF_036898095.1 of Palaemon carinicauda. Taxonomy (NCBI): domain Eukaryota; kingdom Metazoa; phylum Arthropoda; class Malacostraca; order Decapoda; family Palaemonidae; genus Palaemon; species Palaemon carinicauda. The sequence goes on from NC_090743.1 coordinate 2,871,432, forward strand.
CTAAATTACATAAAAATATAGAAAATTACGATTGAGAAAGGAGTTAGACAGGGAGACCTCATCTCTCCTATATTATTCCCAGCATGCCTAGAAGGTCTAAGAATTTAGACTGGGGAAAATATAGGCATTAATATTAATGGGGAATATCTTAACAACTTAAGATTTGCAAATAATATATTTTTGTTTACTGGGAGCAATTACAAACAATAATAGGAGATTTGCATAGAAAAGCAGAAATGTCCAGGTGTGGCCTGGCATAGAAAGACCATAAATAGACGCAAGTGGAAGGACATATCTGAGGTGTTTGTTCTGCAGTGGAATAGTAAATGCTGATGGTGATGATTATGATATACAGTATATATATATATATATATATATACACATATATATGTATATATACATATATATATATATATATATATGTATATATATAATATATACACACACACACACATATATATATATATATATAATATACACACATATATTTATATACATATATAATATATATATAATATACACACACATATATATACATATATAATATATATATAATATACACAGACACACACACATATATATTTATATATATATATATATATATACACACACACACACATATATATATATATACACACACACACACATATATATATATATATATATATTATATATATATATATACATATATATCGGGGAAATGAAGTTATCTATGAATAAGGAACTGCAGAAGTTCAAAATTGTTACAGATGTTTTTCTGTTGAATAATTTATATATAACAGATCTATCTTAACGATGTTGCTGACCTTGAATTATTTCATGTTTCTTTTTTTAACTATTTTTGTTTATAAATGTTATTCGTTATTTATCTATTTCCTTTCCTCAGTGGGCTATTTTGCCTGTTCGAGTCCCTAGGATTATAGCATCCTGCTTTTCCAACTAGGGTTGTAAATTGTAACGAATAATAATAATAATAATAATAATAATAATAATAATAGTAATAATAATAATAATAATAATAATAATAATAAGAGTAATAATAATAATAACAACAACAACAACAACAACAACAACAACAACAACAATAATAATAATAATAATAATAATGGCTGTGAGATAGCTAAATGATAAAGGAGCATAGATTATTATTATTATTATTATTATTATTATTATTATTATTATTATTATTATTATTATTATTATTATTATGATGATGCAAAATAAAATAACCAGTAAATCAAATTTACAAAATAAAAAAATACGAAAATACATCATATAAAATACACAAGAAAAATAATAAAATTATATACATGAAATTCAAATACTTTTAAACTTTTTCAACTCTTTTTCTTGAAGCAAACGCATCCCCTAAACAAAGTGTTGCCATCTTGACAACGGGAAATAAACACGCCACCGGAAGTTCTATTTTTGGTCTGTTGATAGCGTCCGTCGGTACGTGTGCTCTGTATGACATGTGCCTATGATAAGAACTCTAGCGTATAGATCAGGGTTGCCGGGTTTTCCAAATGAGAAAAGGTCAACGTCTGATCGACTGCAGCTTTAAAAGGCCAACCTACTAGAAGAAAAAGACCGCAAATATAGCATTTTCGGCTAACGAATATCAAAAAAGGCCAAATTTAGGTATCTAGCACAGGAAAAAGGACAAATTTGGAGGTTTTTTTTTTTCCATAAAAGGCCAACCAGGTAAACCTGTGGAGAAATCTACTCTTCTTCAATGACAAAGCTCTTCTCAATGAGGGAAAACTCCTCTGGAATGAAAGGCTGTTTTTTTTGGAATGGTAGAGCTCTTTCTAATGAGGAAAGCTGCTTTTAAATAAACAATGACAAAGCTCTTCTCAATGAGGGAAAACTCATCTGAAATGAAAGCCTGTTTTTTGGAATGGTAGAGCTCTTTCTAATGAGGAAAGCTGCTTTTAAATAAACAATGACAAAGCTCTTCTCAATGAGGGAAAACTCCTCAGGAATGAAAGGCTGTTTTTTGGAATGGTAGAGCTTTTCTAATGAGGAAAGCTGCTTTTATATAAACAATGAAAAAGCTCTTCTCAATGAGGGAAAACTCCTCAGGAATGAAAGGCTGTTTTTTTTTAATGGTAGAGTTCTTTCTAATAAGGGAGCTGCTTTTAAATAAACAGTGACAAAGCTCTTCTCAATGAGGGAAAACTCCTCAGGAATGAAAGGCTGTTTTTTGGAATGGTAGAGCTTTTCTAATGAGGAAAGCGGCTTTTATATAAACAATGAAAAAGCTCTTCTCAATGAGGGAAAACTCTGGAATGAAAGGTTGTTTTTATTGGAATGGTAGAGCTCTTTCTAATGAGGAAAGCTGCTTTTAAATAAACAATGAAAAAGCTCTTCTCAATGAGGGAAAACTCCTTTGGAATGAAAGGTTGTTTTTTGGAATGGTAGAGCTCTTTCTAATGAGGAAAGCTGCTTTTAAATAAACAATGACAAAGCTCTTCTCAATGAGGGAAAACACCTCAGGAATGGAAGGCTGTTTTTTTGGAATCGTAGAGCTCAAAGTTGCTTTGAAATAAACAATGGCAAAGCTCTTCTCAATGAGGGAAAACTCCTCTGGAATGAAAGGCTGTTTTTTTGGAATGGTAGAGCTCTTTCTAATGAGGAAAGCTGCTTTTAAATAAACAATGACAAAGCTCTTCTCAATGAGGGAAAACTCCTCTGGAATGAAAGGCTGTTTTTTTGGAATGGTAGAGCTCTTTCTAATGAGGAAAGCTGCTTTGAAATAAACAATGACAAAGCTCTTCTCAATGAGGGAAAACTCCTCTGGAATGAAAGGCTGTTTTTTTGGAATGGTAGAGCTCTTTCTAATGAGGAAAGCTGCTTTGAAATAAACAATGACAAAGCTCTTCTCAATGAGGGAAAACTCCTCTGGAATGAAAGGCTGTTTTTTTGGAATGGTAGAGCTCTTTCTAATGAGGAAAGCTGCTTTGAAATAAACAATGACAAAGCTCTTCTCAATGAGGGAAAACTCCTCTGGAATGAAAGGCTGTTTTTTTGGAATGGTAGAGCTCTTTCTAATGAGGAAAGCTGCTTTTAAATAAACAATGACAAAGCTCTTCTCAATGAGGGAAAACTCCTCTGGAATGAAAGGCTGTTTTTTTTGGAATGGTAGAGCTCTTTCTAATGAGGAAACCTGCTTTTAAATAAACAATGACAAAGCTCTTCTCAATGAGGGAAAACTCCTCTGGAATGAAAGGCTGTTTTTTTGGAATGGTAGAGCTCTTTCTAATGAGGAAAGCTGCTTTTAAATAAACAATGACAAAGCTCTTCTCAATGAGGGAAAACTCCTCAGGAATGAAAGGCTGTTTTTTTGGAATGGTAGAGCTCTTTCTAATGAGGAAACCTGCTTTTAAATAAACAATGACAAAGCTCTTCTCAATGAGGGAAAACTCCTCTGGAATGAAAGGCTGTTTTTTTGGAATGGTAGAGCTCTTTCTAATGAGGAAAGCTGCTTTTAAATAAACAATGACAAACTCTTCTCAATGAGGGAAAACTCCTCTGGAATGAAAGGCTGTTTTTTTGGAATGGTAGAGCTCTTTCTAATGAGGAAACCTGCTTTTAATAAACAATGACAAACTCTTCTCAATGAGGGAAAACTCCTCTGGAATGAAAGGCTGTTTTTTTGGAATGGTAGAGCTCTTTCTAATGAGGAAACCTGCTTTTAAATAAACAATGACAAAGCTCTTCTCAATGAGGGAAAACTCCTCAGGAATGAAAGGCTGTTTTTTTTTGGAATAGTAGAGCTCTTTCTAATGAGGAAAGCTGTTTTTAAATAAACAATGACAAAGCTCTTCTCAATGAGGGAAACCTCCTCAGGAATGAAAGGCTGTTTTTTTTTTTGGAATAGTAGAGCTCTTTCTAATGAGGAAAGCTTTTTTTAAATAAACAATGACAAAGCTCTTCTCAATGAGGGAAACCTCCTCAGGAATGAAAGGCTGTTTTTTTTGGAATAGTAGAGCTCTTTCTAATGAGGAAAGCTGTTTTTAAATAAACAATGACGAATCTCTTCTCAATAAGGGAAAACTCCTATGGAATGAAAGGCTGTTTTTGGAATGGTGAGCTCTTTCTAAAGAGGAAAGCTGTTTTTAAATAAACAATGACGAATCTCTTCTAAATAAGGGAAAACTCCTATGGAATGAAAGGCTGTTTTTGGAATGGTGAGCTCTTTCTAATGAGGAAAGCTGCTTTTAAATAAACAATGGCAAAGCTCTTCTCAATGAGGGAAAACTCCTCTGGAATGAAAGGCTGTTTTTTGGAATGGTAGAGCTTTTCTAATGAGGAAAGCTGCTTTAAAATAAACAATGACAAAGGTCTTCTCAATGAGGGAAAACTCCTCAGGAATGAAAGGCTTTTTTTTTGGAATGGTAGAGCTCTTTCTAATGAGGAAAGCTGCTTTTAAATAAACAATGACAAAGCTCTTCTCAATGAGGGAAAACTCCTCAGGAATGAAAGGTTGTTTTTTTGGAATGGTAGAGCTCTTTCTAATGAGGAAAGCTGCTTTAAAATAAACAATGACAAAGGTCTTCTCAATGAGGGAAAACTCCTCAGGAATGAAAGGCTTTTTTTTTGGAATGGTAGAGCTCTTTCTAATGAGGAAAGCTGCTTTTAAATAAACAATGACAAAGCTCTTCTCAATGAGGGAAAACTCCTCTGGAATGAAAGGCTTTTTTTTGGAATGGTAGAGCTCTTTCTAATGAGGAAAGCTGCTTTAAAATAAACAATGACAAAGCTCTTCTCAATGAGGGAAAACTCCTCTGGAATGAAAGGCTTTTTTTTGGAATGGTAGAGCTCTTTCTAATGAGGAAAGCTGCTTTTAAATAAACAATGACAAAGCTCTTCTCAATGAGGGAAAACTCCTCTGGAATGAAAGGCTGTTTTTTGGAATGGTAGAGCTCTTTCTATTGAGGAAAGCTGCTTTTAAATAAACAATGGCAAAGCTCTTTTCAATGAGGGAAAACTCCTCTGGAATGAAAGGCTGTTTTTTGGAATGGTAGAGCTCTTTCTAATGAGGAAAGCTGCTTTTAAATAAACAATGACAAAGCTCTTCTCAATGAGGGAAAACTCTTCTGGAATGGAAGGCTGTTTTTTTGGAATGGTAGAGCTCTTTCTAATGAGGAAAGCTGTTTTTAAATAAACAATGACGAATCTCTTCTCAATAAGGGAAAACTCCTATGGAATGAAAGGCTGTTTTTGGAATGGTGAGCTCTTTCTAATGAGGAAAGCTGTTTTTAAATAAACAATGACGAATCTCTTCTAAATAAGGGAAAACTCCTATGGAATGAAAGGCTGTTTTTGGAATGGTGAGCTCTTTCTAATGAGGAAAGCTGCTTTTAAATAAACAATGGCAAAGCTCTTCTCAATGAGGGAAAACTCCTCTGGAATGAAAGGCTGTTTTTTTGGAATGGTAGAGCTCTTTCTAATGAGGAAAGCTGCTTTTAAATAAACAATGACAAAGGTCTTCTCAATGAGGGAAAACTCCTCAGGAATGAAAGGCTTTTTTTTTGGAATGGTAGAGCTCTTTCTAATGAGGAAAGCTGCTTTTAAATAAACAATGACAAAGCTCTTCTCAATGAGGGAAAACTCCTCTGGAATGAAAGGCTTTTTTTTGGAATGGTAGAGCTCTTTCTAATGAGGAAAGCTGCTTTTAAATAAACAATGACAAAGGTCTTCTCAATGAGGGAAAACTCCTCAGGAATGAAAGGCTTTTTTTTGGAATGGTAGAGCTCTTTCTAATGAGGAAAGCTGCTTTTAAATAAACAATGACAAAGCTCTTCTCAATGAGGGAAAACTCCTCAGGAATGAAAGGTTGTTTTTTTGGAATGGTAGAGCTCTTTCTAATGAGGAAAGCTGCTTTAAAATAAACAATGACAAAGCTCTTCACTATGAGGGAAAACTCCTCAGGAATGAAAGGTTGTTTTTTTGGAATGGTAGAGCTCTTTCTAATGAGGAAAGCTGCTTTTAAATAAACAATGACAAAGCTCTTCTCAATGAGGGAAAACTCCTCAGGAATGAAAGGTTGTTTTTTTGGAATGGTAGAGCTCTTTCTAATGAGGAAAGCTGCTTTTAAATAAACAATGACAAAGCTCTTCTCAATGAGGGAAAACTCCTCTGGAATGAAAGGCTGTTTTTTTGGAATGGTAGAGCTCTTTCTAATGAGGAAAGCTGCTTTTAAATAAACAATGACAAAGGTCTTCTCAATGAGGGAAAACTCCTCAGGAATGAAAGGCTGTTTTTTTGGAATGGTAGAGCTCTTTCTAATGAGGAAAGCTGCTTTTAAATAAACAATGACAAAGCTCTTCTCAATGAGGGAAAACTCCTCTGGAATGAAAGGCTTTTTTTTGGAATGGTAGAGCTCTTTCTAATGAGGAAAGCTGCTTTTAAATAAACAATGACAAAGGTCTTCTCAATGAGGGAAAACTCCTCAGGAATGAAAGGCTTTTTTTTGGAATGGTAGAGCTCTTTCTAATGAGGAAAGCTGCTTTTAAATAAACAATGACAAAGCTCTTCTCAATGAGGGAAAACTCCTCAGGAATGAAAGGTTGTTTTTTTGGAATGGTAGAGCTCTTTCTAATGAGGAAAGCTGCTTTAAAATAAACAATGACAAAGCTCTTCACTATGAGGGAAAACTCCTCAGGAATGAAAGGTTGTTTTTTTGGAATGGTAGAGCTCTTTCTAATGAGGAAAGCTGCTTTTAAATAAACAATGACAAAGCTCTTCTCAATGAGGGAAAACTCCTCAGGAATGAAAGGTTGTTTTTTTGGAATGGTAGAGCTCTTTCTAATGAGGAAAGCTGCTTTTAAATAAACAATGACAAAGCTCTTCACTATGAGGGAAAACTCCTCAGGAATGAAAGGTTGTTTTTTTGGAATGGTAGAGCTCTTTCTAATGAGGAAAGCTGCTTTTAAATAAACAATGACAAAGCTCTTCTCAATGAGGGAAAACTCCTCAGGAATGAAAGGTTGTTTTTTTGGAATGGTAGAGCTCTTTCTAATGAGGAAAGCTGCTTTAAAATAAACAATGACAAAGCTCTTCACTATGAGGGAAAACTCCTCAGGAATGAAAGGTTGTTTTTTTGGAATGGTAGAGCTCTTTCTAATGAGGAAAGCTGCTTTTAAATAAACAATGACAAAGCTCTTCTCAATGAGGGAAAACTCCTCTGGAATGAAAGGCTTTTTTTGGAATGGTAGAGCTCTTTCTAATGAGGAAAGCTGCTTTTAAATAAACAATGACAAAGCTCTTCTCAATGAGGGAAAACTCCTCTGGAATGAAAGGCTTTTTTTTGGAATGGTAGAGCTCTTTCTAATGAGGAAAGCTGCTTTTAAATAAACAATGACAAAGCTCTTCTCAATGAGGGAAAACTCCTCTGGAATGAAAGGCTGTTTTTTGGAATGGTAGAGCTCTTTCTATTGAGGAAAGCTGCTTTTAAATAAACAATGGCAAAGCACTTTTCAATGAGGGAAAACTCCTCTGGAATGAAAGGCTGTTTTTTTGGAATGGTAGAGCTCTTTCTAATGAGGGAGCTGCTTTTAAATAAACAATGACAAAGCTCTTCTCAATGAGGGAAAACTCCTCTGGAATGAAAGGCTGTTTTTTTGGAATGGTAGAGCTCTTTCTAATGAGGGAGCTGCTTTTAAATAAACAATGACAAAGCTCTTCTCAATGAGGGAAAACTCCTCTGGAAGGGAAGGCTGTTTTCTGGAATGGTAGAGCTCTTTCTATTGAGGAAAGCTGCTTTTAAATAAACAATGGCAAAGCTCTTCTCAATGAGGGAAAACTCCTCTGGAATGGAAGCCTGTTTTTTGGAATGATAGAGCTCTTTCTAATGTGGAAAGCTGCTTTTAGATAAACAATGACAAAGCTCTTCTCAATGAGGGAAAACTCCTCAGGAATGGAAGGCTGTTTTTTTTGAATGGTAGAGCTCTTTCTAATGAGTAAAGCTGCTTTTAAATAAACAATGACAAAGCTCTTCTCAATGAGGGAAAACTCCTCTGGAATGGAAGCCTTTTTTTTTTGGAATGATAGAGCTCTTTCTAATGAGGAAAGCTGCTTTTAGATAAACAATGACAAAGCTCTTCTCAATGAGGGAAAACTCCTCAGGAATGAAAGGCTATTTTTTTGGAATGGTAGAGCTCTTTCTAATGAGGAAAGCTGCTTTTAAATAAACAATGACAAAACTCTTCCCAATGAGGGAAAACTCCTCTGGAATGAAAGGCTGTTTTTTTGGAATGGTAGAGCTCTTTCTAATGAGGAAAGCTTCTTTTAAATAAACAATGACAAAGCTCTTCTCAATGAGGGAAAACTCCTATGGAATGAAAGGCTGTTTTTTGGAATGGTAGAGCTCTTTCTAATGAAGAAAGCTGCTTTTAAATAAACAATGACAAAGCTCTTCTCAATGAGGGATGACTCCTCTGGAATGAAAGGCTGTTCTTTTTTTTTTTTGGAATGGTAGAGCTCTTTCTAATGTGGAAAGCTTCTTTTGTATAAAAAAAAAATTACGAATTATAAATACAATGCTGAATGGCTGTAGTAAATCTTCCTAATGAGAAAAACTTTTTTTATTTTTTTGAATGATAGAGCTTTTTTCTTATAAGGAAACAGCTTCTGTAATTACCAGAATTTGTCAGCATTAATAAAAGCTCTTTCTAATCCAATAGCAGAAGCCCCTTTCAATGGGGAAAGGTGGTCTGGAATTACAAAGCTCTTGCTGAAATGATTAATCTCTTTTTTAGAGCAGTAAGGGATAAATATTTTCACTTGTACTTTCAAACTTAGGTGGCATTTTCATCAGATATAATTAGTTTACAAGGAGAGAGATTGAAAAGAGTTGAAAATTTCAAGTATTTAGGATCAACAGTTACAGAGAACGGTGATCTGGGGGCAGAAATAAACCACAGAATACAAGCAGGATGGAAGAATTGGAAAAAAAAAAGTGTGGAGTACTATGCGACAGGAAAATAGGGGTTAAGTTGAAAGGTAAAGCACACAGGATAGTTGTGAGACCGGCAATGGTGTGTATGGAGTGGAGACGTGGGCAATAAAGAAGACAGAAGAGAGGAAGCTGGATATGGCAGAGATGAGGATGTTGAGATAGATGTGTGGGGTGGCAAGAAGAGATAAGATATGGAATGAGGTAATTAGGGGTACCAAAGGAGTTAGAAAACTATCACATAAGATCCAACAAAGTAGACTGAGGTGGTATGGTCATGTCATGAGAAGAGATGAACAGTATTTTGGGAGGAGAGTGATGGAAATGGAGGTACATGGAACGAGGAGAGAGAGACCAAAGCGAAGGTGGATGGACTGTATCGAGGATGACCTTCGATCAAAGGGATTAACCGGTGATGAAGTGTGGGACAGAGGTAGATGGAGAACGCTGGCCAGAAACATCGACCCCACATAGAAGTGGGAAAGGATGCAGACAAAGAAGAAGAAGACCCTCTTCAATGTTCCATCACATTTCCGATCTTGCTATATCAACCTTTCAATCACCTGCCTTACTTTCTCAGTCAAATCTTACTGTTCACCGTTTGTGGCATGCTAAGTAACATTATAAATAATCCATAGTCCCTTCCATCATTTGACCTTTATACACTTAAACATCTTCTAACTTATTCATACGGAACTTTCTCATCATCTACTCACCTTACAAACCCTGGTCAACTAATTAATCACATTATCACCACTATATGTAAGCCTCTCTTTTGTAATATAACCAAATCATGTTTTTCAATGCTCTTTTATAGTAATCAAATTATTTTCCCAAATATTTGAATCATTTAGCTCCACCACAGAACTTTTCCCATATACACATACCTTACAAATCCTGGTCAGCTAATTAATATTATCATCACCACTGGATGACAGGTATCCTAGTAAGCTCAACCGCTAATGAGCTGGCAGGTTTGATAAACAAAGGTTGTGTAGAGCTACTTCCTAAACAAGTAATTTCATGACGAGTCGTGTAAGGGGGGGGAAACTCCAAATTTTCACGGTCTAAGATTTTGGCATGGACTGCTTCAGAGACATGTTTTATGGGTATATGTGTGGTCAGTGTGTGTTTTCTCTTAACTACTATAATCATAAAGGGTACTGAAGTCATGAAAGTTACCGTAATTTCATGACGAGTCGTGTAAAGGGGAGTAGCAGGAAAAACTCCAAATTTCACAGTCTCAGAATTTGACATGGACTGCTTCAGAGACATGTATAATGGGTATATATGTGGTATGTGTATTTTTTCTCTTATCTATTATAATTATAGAGGGTATTGTAGTTATGAAAGTTACACATAAATTCAGGACGAGTCGTGTAAGGGGGAGGTAGCAGGAAGGAACTCCAAATTTTCAGTCCCATATTTTGACATGGACTGCTTCAGAGACATGTTTTATGGGTATATATGTGGTCGGTGTGTGTTTTCTCTTATCTACTATAATTATAAAAGGTATTTAAGTTATGAAAGTTACTCATAAATTCAAGACGAGTCGTGTAAGGAGGGGTAGCAGGAATGTTTCTAAATAAAAACTAGTGTACAGTACCTTATTTAACCCCCCCCCCCTTATTACGAACTAATTTTAGTTTGTAAATGTTCCTAATGATAATGGATATGTTACCTTCATCACAGCGTGTGGAGCTGCGATGATACCAGTTACAAAAACTTTATACTGTAGTCAACTCAATGAGTTGGACTGTTGTTTCAAAAAATTACATTTGGAAGTGTAAAACAAATCCTCATTAGATGCACTAATTCTATAGAACAAATTCAAATCTTCTACAATTGGTGAGGTTGTAACAAAAAAGCAATTACAGTTAAATTCTAATACACCACAACTGAGAATTTTTTAATTCTCTGGTACACTTCCATCAGGACGACATGGCTCAAGCCCAAAAATGGGAATTTGACAAAGGAAATATCTATTTTTGGGTGAGATAGCCATGTCGTCCTGATGGACACGCCCGTTACTTTTCATCCCCTCCCAAATTTTCAGTGTGACGCCATGTTTCATTCGATGGCTGCTGCTGGAATGGCGAAACAGCAACCAGCGTACGTGTTACAATAACACACTGGTATAGGAGTTGTAACGGCTCTCCCACGTATCCAATCCTATCCCATACCCTTCTAGACAAGGTTAACTCTATTCGGGGAAGGATAGCCTTGGTTGTCTTAAACATGTCCCTGCTATATACACGATATCTTTCGGAATATTCTCTCCGGGGGTAGCAACCCCGTGATACCTCTGCAGGTAAAATTCTCGGGTATATCACTCGCAGAAATACCCCAAGTAGAAAGCTGCCTAGAGGAACTTCCATCAGGACAACATGGCTATCTCAAACAAAAATTGATTTTTCCTATATTAAAGTCCCTTATATATATTAATAAATAAACAAAACTAATCCTAAGTAACAAAATAGGGTCAATAAACTAGAGTAAATGGATTTTTTAACACTTACAGTTCCAGCAAAAAGAAAATGGGGGAAACAAGGTGGTCCTCAGCCTCCTAACCAAGCGTGACCCTCCAACATGATCCCTTGCAATACCTGGTAATGCCTTTGCATCATGCATGCAGTCAGTTAAGCAAGATTATAAACTGTAGGAAAAGAAAGACAAAAATATTTTGTATTACATGACCTAGACATGATACAAAAGATGCAACTCAAAATTTAGGAAATAACATAAATTGATAAAAAGGATATGATAAAAGGATGAAATAAATTTTTCATGTGTCTTTAAAGGGATAAGATACGCAATAAAATTCAATAGAAATTGATATTCATATGATTTATCTACACATCTAAAACTACAGTACAAAAAAATAGTTTATTTTCACACAAATTAAAAGCCCGACTTATATTGATTTATTGATTGATTTAAGGTTTTCTGGCATCTTGGCCACACTTAGAAGAGGGGTATAAAGGAAAATGGCAGGGTAAATTACATCCCTTTGGCAAATAGCACACTTATGTACAAAGATTAGGAATTCCGAGGCATTGAGTTCAATAAGAATAAGGAAAGAAGCTTTGAGTCAGTTATCAGAATTAAAGACAAAGACTTCATTTCTAGATTTCTCTGACAACTGCCAATTGCCTTCAGATGGATGGATTGATGTATGGAATTTGGGCGAAAAGACCTAATTCCGAACTGAAAGTGTCGGCGAAAAGACCTAATTCCGAACTGAAAGTGTCGGCGAAAAGACCTAATACCGAACTGAAAGTGTCGGCGAAAAGACCTAATTCCGAACTGAAAGTGTCGGCGAAAAGACCTAATTCCGAACTGAAAGTGTCGGCAAAAAGACCTAATTCCAAACTGAAAGTGTCGGCGAAAAGACCTACTGTAATTCCGAACTGAAAGTGTCGGCGAAAAGACCTAATTCCAAACTGAAAGTGTCGGCGAAAAGACCTAATTCCGAACTGAAAGTGTCGGCGAAAAGACCTACTGTAATTCCGAACTGAAAGTATCGGGGTAAAAAACAATCGACCCTTTAGATCACTTACGAAGCACTAACACATCATTCAAAATTCTACTCAAATCACTTATGAAGTTTCAATTAACGTCATTTCCAAATTAAGATTTTGATTATTTAACTTATTTACCCATTTCCTTTCAACATACCACAATAAACTGCACTCATAGATGGATTCAAGTTCTGTTACCTCTGCCTCCGATGAATCTTGGGACTCCAGCTGGCAAGAAAAGGGCGTAGCATACGGAGAACAAAGAGGTAAGTCCCTTACAGCAGCTTTGGCTTTGGAACACATGGGATTTACAAAGGCCTAAGGGCAGAAATTGTTAGGAGTCAAGAAACTGTGGCTCCTAGTCCCTATGAATCAACCAATAGGTTCGAGTCAAGAAACTATGGCTCCTAGCCACCATGAATCGACCAATAACTGAGTGTAGAAAGTTCTCAACTTATAAGCATATTAAATCCTCTCAAGAACGATCAAGAACGTTAGATAACAGGGAAAACCACCGTGCAAAATCGCTACCAAAGAAGGAATGAGCGCCATCTTGGATCCTCGTAATAGTACGGGAGGAAGGGTAACCTTGATAACGGCTACCCTTCAGTTTCGCCATTCTTCCCCCTCGAAACGAAATTGCTATTCGGGGTGAAGATTGCCATGTGTCGTATCAAGATATACGTCCCCTGATATTATGCGATATCCTTAAGAGAAATTTTCAGGATATTCGCGCCAGGAGTTAGAATTCTGGAGACCTAAAGGTCAATTCTCTGGGAATATCACTGTAGCCAAATATCCCTTAGAAAGCTACCAATAGGAGCCTTCCATCAGGACGACATGGCCATCTCACCCAAAAATAGATTTTTCGCTTCGCTTAAAAATCCGTTTTTTAGGTTCTAAGAAGCTGTTTGTAATTTGAATTTTGTTAGATCATGCTTTAGGGTAGGCTCCACCTAACTCGCATGCCTACAATTTTCACCTGGAAAAGTCAAAAAATACTCCTGTTTCATATCATAACTGTTGTCTTGCTTAATGCACTAAATCATATATTGTTTTATTATATTTCATTATGAACTTTTGATACAATATCTGAGATGTATAACTTCAGTTGGGTTTGTATTTGCAAGTTGATGTCCTTCTGTACACTGCAGTAGGTGTTAAATTTTGTTTTAAGACGAAGAGAAAAGCTCTTGAAATGGGGAAGATTAGTGGAAAAAAAGAATACTGGATATGCCAAACCTGACAGAAGGAAAGACACATTACCACGTAAATAAAACAAGAGCTTGTATTTCTGTACATGAAAGCTTTTAAAGGTTTAAAGGTCGCTCATGAATGGCAGAGGCAAGGGACAGTGACAACGCCCTAGAGACTGACCATTTATTATATGATCAGAGCCCAAGCCTCCTCTCCAGCCAAGCTAGGACCACGGAGGGCCAGGCAGTGGCAGCTGATGACTCAGCAGATAGACCTATAGGCTCCCCCAAAACTCCCAACCTTAGCTCACAAGGATGGTAAGGTTGCAGACACTAATGGCACTAACGAGTCTGAGCGGGACTCGAACCCCGCAATGGCAAACACCAGGCAGAGACGTTACCAATCATGCCACAGCAACCTTAAACACTGAAGACACCAATGTACTGGAAATTTTTTTACTACCAAAGAGGAAATAGTGGCATTTTGTTTTATCTAGTAAAACAGGAAAGACTTTAGCTCAACAATAACCTGACATGAAAGGGTAGCCTAGAATAAATCTTTAAAAAGTTTATTTGTGACCAAAACTAATCAAAAGGCTTACAAAATAACTACGATTGGTGGAGCATGTATGAATAAATCTTGATTCTGATAAGGAATTTCCGCATGGAAATTTATACGTCTTTACAGCCTAGAAAAAAGAATGAATACTCAACTTTCCAGAGGCAGAAGTAGTTGGAGATTGCATGATAAATCCTTAAATATCGAAGCACAAACGTTAGAGCAACAGGAAACACCACCGTGCGAAATCGCTACGAAATAGGAATAAGCGCCACCTTGGATACAGCGCCATCTAGATACTCAATAGTAGTACGGGGGGAAGGGTACCTTGATAACGGCTCCCCTTCTATTTTTGCCACTTTTCCCCCTCAAAGCGAAAATGCTATTCGGGGTGAAGATTGCTATGTGTCGTATCAAGATATATGTCCCCTGATATTACGCGATATCCTTAAGAGAAATTTTAAAGATATTCGTGCCAGGAGTTAGAATTCTGGAGACCTAAAGGCTAATTCTCTGGGAATATCACTGTAGCCAAATATCCCTTAGAAAGCTACCTATAGGAACCTTCCATCAGGACGACATGGCTATCTCACCCAAAAATTAATTTTTCGCTTCGCTCAAAATCCGTTTTCTTAGAGTATAATTTTAAAACAAGCTAAAAGAATAAAAAAAAAACTAGGAAAAATTCTCAAAATCTGCCACAAAATGACGTTACCAGCTCGATATATTAGGAACACCCCTAAATCTCATCCAATTTGAAAGGATAAATTAAACAAATTCATAAATTTAGAATTAATTACTTTTTAATATTCTGTATAAAATCTATAATGTATATAATTCATCAATTTAATAGAAATGCTACACTTTTTTCAACAATACTAATTACAAATTCTATTTTAAGAAAATTATCACAGATACCCCAGTAAAGACCTTTATCTACAATTTACAATGGCAATTCTAAATTTTTATAGATATACAGAAACTTCATTAATATCACATAAATACATCAAATTATGATCAAATTAATTCAAGGAAACCCCTAAGTTATAATTCTAGGTCCTCCAGCTGCTGACATGAAGGATTTGCTATGGAAGAAGTGAAAACTCATATATGACAATGTCAAACACACTCAATAGCTATCACACCAAAGAAAATGGTTGGAAGGTCAAAGTTAAGGATGCTAAAATGACCATCATCCCTCCCTGTGATATGCCATATCTCTAGTAAGGTATAAACTTTTTGTAAAAGTACTAAGTTCAGCTATGATTATCAGAGGGAATGTGCGTTACATAAGATATTTGAGAACAAACATCTGGTGTATGTTTATTGTCTTTTTTTATTTTTGAAATAAAATTTAGTTCAGGATAAGTTACTTATAAACACATCCATGAAAAGGGTGAGACAAATGAATGGACAAATTATAAGTTGCTTGTAACAATTAGTTTATCTGCTAAACTACCATACTCTGCTCAAAATATTAAGGCTAATGGTATTAGCCACCTTTCTTCAATAAGTTACTATTTCAATAACTTCCCCTTTTCAAGAAATAAGAAAATGAAGAGACAATAAACAAAAAAGATCTTAATTTGGCAAATAATAGGTGCATAACACAACACACTTATCTAACATCTCTATTTCTCAACAGCAAACTTATATAAGATACTATGCTTGTATGGTTTCCCTGGGCGATAAATATCATCAGGAAACTTCGCCTGATTGACCGAGTCTGGAAAATTTTGCGGCTCACAGCAGAATGACCCTTGAAAAGTATACGAGCATCCTCCCCTTCCTACGAGTTCGCCTTCTTTCCGGGGCAGGAAGTTGCCAGTATAAACCTGAATCCCTGGCTCCGTGGTGTAAACTTCCAGCGTACGGCCTGATTCTGGATGATGGACACGTCCGGCCATTTCCAGCTCGCCTCTCCTCTTTGAGAAGATGGCAAAGTTATGATCCAACCCACCGCCTGGAACTTTTGGAAGGGCGTCGCCAAATCTAACCGGGAATCGCAGATCATATCCAGTGCCGCCAACTGCCTTCACCTCTCCTGTTGGTATCAAGTCATTATTTACTGGGGTATATCTATCGCAGTTCAGTTGCACAACATGATCAAACAGACCTTTCTGACCCGTCGAATGCCCTGCTAGGTTGAAAAATGCATGATTGGTCATGTTTATTGGAGTAGCCTTAGTAGTCATGGCTTCAAAATCAATCCTCAGCCCTCCTTCATCATCAAGGGTATAGATAACTTGAGCCAAAACATCTCCAGGGTAGCCTTGATCCCCATCGGGACTAAGATGAGAAAATATCACGCTGTTACCCTCTACACAGCTATTCCATACATATTTATCCCATCCTCTTTTCCCACCATGAAGATGATTGGCATTGTTATTTATCGTCAACTGGTGTGACTGCCCTTCCAAGGTGAATTTCCCGAGACAAATGCGGTTGGCGTGACGACCAACAGTACTGCCCTGATAGCTTGTTTTGATGTAACCTTCAAGGTTGTCAAAGCCTAAAACTACATGATCTTTATTACCTCTTTTGTCTGGGACTAAGACTCCACTAATTCCTGCACCATATGCTATCACCTGCACTTCCACTCCAGAAATATTTTTCATAGTATAACGCTTGACAGGAACCTTCTCTCCCGTATCAGGGTCAAGAAATTCACCAAATACATCGCTTAAAATGCCCATGGTGTCAGGCGGCCTCAGAATTCAATATCAAATATGTAACAAGATGTGAGACTGATAGTTACAAATTCTTCTCCCAACTAGAAGGGCAAAATACGGGCAGACCTCACTGCAGAGACATCCGCTTCCAACAGATGGGTGAACAGTTTCTCTTTAAACCAAGCTCTGCAAAGAGACGAATGTGCTTTAATACACTAAGCAACTAAAATAAAATAACACTTCATTTCTTCATATATGGTTCCAGTTCAACTTTATGTACATCTAATGCTTAGTTAACACTTTATCTATCTTCCAAAGAAATTAGCATTTTTGGCATAAAATTCTCCAAGATTACAAACAAAAAAAATTCAAATTTGTATTTAATATGGAGTCAGTATATATTCAATTTCTCACACCTCAAGGCACCAAAGGATAAAAGTTCCAGTATCCAAACTTATCATATATTATGAACTCATTTCACAGGAAGAACTAGTATTGTAGTTTATGAATGTTACTAATACTACTACTACTACTACTACTACTACTAGTAGTAGTAGTAGTTCACCATTAACTAAGCAAAACAAATTTTTAAAGTAATTAGTATTTTTCTTAATTACAGTATACAAGCCTGACTCATTTAACAGGAATCTGCTGTACTTCCATCTGGATATGACTACTGCTATTATTATTATTATCATTATTATAATATATTATATTATATTATATTATGTTGTTGTTGTTATTAGCTAAACTACTACCTTAGTTGAAAAAGCAAGATGCTAGAAACCCGAAGGCTTAAGACTTATGTAGGTAAGCTCCATACACTTGACAAACCACTGAGCTCCTACTTAGAGACCTGAAGACTAGGACTTGGGGAGTGGTTGATGCGGGCACTGTAACTTAAATGAAAAATACAAATCACTTTAAAAATCTATGATTTGTTCCGACACAAACCTTCATCTTTCAATAGGACACTAATCGTTAGGGAAGATGAGGTCCCTATAATGAAACTGGCAGTTTAGTGTACTTTCCTGGGAAAGGTCAAAGCACTTCGCTCTTGTACAGGAGCAAAAAGTGTTGATTCTTGTAAGCCTCCTAACAAACTGGGCATGAAGATGAGGCAACAACTCCATATCCGAGCCAAAAGCAAAGTGAGCTCAATCACAGGTGTGTGAGTGGGAGGGGTAGCAAGCTACACCCCCAGCCCTCGCTAACTAGCGGGATGGGTAGTTAACCCTCACTAAATTTAAATGGCCCGTCCTTTCAGCTTCGCCGAAACTCCTGATTGATTGATTTGAGGTTTCCTGGAATCCTGACATCTAAGGTCATTGATGCCAATATCACTTATTATAAATAAAGAATAAAAGTATTCAATTAAAACCATAAAAGCAAAGATGTCATTTTAAAAGTTAAATAGCTTTCAGAAGACCTGCTTCTGAAGTACAGTAAAGCTAAAAATACTGCTAGCATGGTAGAACACTTCATGTCCAAGAATCTTGGCAAGGATGAACCTGCCATCCTCACTTCGAGCCTCAAAAAGGTATATATTTCTTTCACTACTATATGTGGGGCATTTGGTCAACAAATGCCTGGCTGTCATGGGTACCAAACAGTCGTCGCAATATGGCTGGTATTGGCCAGTAAGCAGATATTCATATGTCAACTGAGTGTGACCAATGCGGAGACGACAAAGAGTAGTCTCCAACTTTCGAGGCATCATGTTATACTTCCAGGGGTACGTAAAATTTGTTATTTCTCACTTCTTATTTTCAATTAAACTATCCCAATGCTGTTGCCAATTAATAGAAATCAAATTCTTAATGTTGAATAAACAATCACACCCCCCGTTAGGTAAGTACTGTAGGTAAGGACATGGCTTGTAGCTTAGGTGGAAGGAGGTTAGGTTAGTTAGTGTCCATTTACTATGGAAGAGGGACGAACTGGCCGCTGATATACAAAGGCTCCGCCATATCTTTGGCTACTTACCTACAGAGGGCCGGTGTATACCAAACTAAAATAGCACCTCAGACTACCGTATTCTTAGCTTAACCTGTCCCATCAAACTACATTTACAACCAATACCATTCTGTTAAGCTAAGAGCCTATGCCCATGGAAAAGTTATTTTCATAACCCCTAACACAGACCTACCCCATGGGTCTGTGATAAGCTAGTAAGACTAAGCGGAGCCTTTGTATATCAGCGGCCAGTTCGTCACGCATTGATAAATAATGGACATCAACTAACTTAAACTTTTCCCGCCTAACCTAACTTAGAAGCCGTTTTCTCACCTACTTACCTATGGGGGAGGGTAATGCCCCTCTGCGAGCCGCCTTACACTGTCGTACTCTACGTTAGTCATAATAATATATACTGGTGGGCGCTCGTTATTTTTGAAACCCCTAACACAGACCTACCCCATGGGTCTGCGATATTAAGCTAGGTAAGCTAATAAGACTAAGCTTATCGTAGGATATAGAACCCACGTTTTCAATCTCTTAAAAAGATGTTTATTTCATGAACATCTGCAATTGAAAGTATGGTACAGTAGCATAAATAAAGGGTAGTTTTTTTTGTTTGTTTTTTTCCAGCCACTTCCACTAAAATACGACTCACCTGTCTCCCCCCAAGCCTTCATCGCGTCTACTTTGACATGGGTAGAGGTACACTCAAGCAACTGTGAACAGCAACTTGCTTATTAGATTGCAACCTTGTGCTGGACACGGGCTCTTGCGTTGACAGCCCGTAAGGAACAGCAATTACTAACAAATGTACTAAACTAAACTAACAACTAACAAGTACAGTTAACAGGCTGTCGCTCATCAGAAAACATGTTAGTTGTAAACACGGAGATAGGGAGTTGTAACGGCTCTCCTGCCCACGGATCCTACCCTCTTTTTTTTTTTTTTCTATCCTTCGAGACAAAGTTAACTCTATTCAGGGAAGGATAGCCACGATATCTCTCGGGATATTCACTCCAGAGGTCAGGACTTTGTTGATACCTCTAAGGTTAAATTTTTCTGGTATATCACTTACATAAATATCCCAAGTAGAACCTAGCAATGAGGAACTTCCATTAGGAGGACATGGCTATCTCACCCACAAATAGATTTTTCCTAAGTCAAAATCTGCTATTTATGTCTTCAATATCTCTAATTTAAATATTTATTTCAATGTTACTATTCTTAAATATTCTATTTATTCTTGCTTACTTTCCTCACTGGGCTATTTTCCTTGTTGGGGCCCCTGGGCTTATGGCATCCTGCTTTTCCAACTAGGGTTGTACCTTAGCATTTAATAATAATAATAATAATAATAATAATAATAATAATAATAATAATAATAATAATACTATTGAATTATCGTACAGGTTTCGGGATCACGATAAAAGTATATAAATTTTACTTTATTTTTTTTTTTATGATAACTTATGAGAAACAAGATACGAAACCCTAAGCATATGTAATTCATTGTTTTAATCATCCAAATATTGGTTAAACTATTATTAACATCAGAAGAAGTTGATCTTCCAGAGTACAATAAGATAGATGATGGGATTTCTTATATTTTTTTTTCCTATTTTTTTTAGAACATTTCCTCTTTTGAATTCAATACCCTTTTAAATAATGGTCTTGTTTTTAGATATATATTGATATTTGAAATCTTATGTACCTTACTACAGTGATGAGGTTGTAGTAGGCAATTGAAAATTTCCTTGCCAAGCATTCTATTGGACAGGAGTTCGAGACCCACTCTAGCTCGATAGTTTGTATTAGTATTCGCAACTTTACCACCCTTCTGAGTTTGGAGGAACCTATAGGTCTACCTGCTGAGTCACCAGTAGTCACTGCCTGGGCCACCTTGGTCCTAGCTTGATGAAGAGGGGCTTGGGGGTGATATGTATATATGATCAGACTTTAGGATATTAATCTGCCCTTTACCTCTTCAATGCAGAGGTCTACATACTACCCTTAAGTACAGCATAGAGCAAACTGCATGAGGTGCACTGGTGTTACTATCCCTCTGCTGTATAATATATTGTTATTCAGGAGAATAATTAACTTTTTTATCAATTCGTGTTTAAATAGTTTCATTTTCATAACTTATTTACAAACCTCCAAGATGTGTCTATGTTTGCATGATTTTATTTGTTTACAAGTCTGTGTAGCAATATTTTGAATCTGTACGTTAATGTAACAGCCTTACTCGGTTGAAAATGTAGCTAAGACACATTGATATACTTCACAGAATACAGCAACGTTCATACAATTGTTTTTTTGTTGTTGCTGGTATATAACTACACTTCTTTTCCATCTGTGGGTTATTTTCTCATACAGAAAGCTGTTTCAGAATACTGTACATTTATACTATTACTATTAATATAGCAGTTGTTGACTGCCCTGCAGGAACATCAAGGAACATTGAGACTGAAGAGGTAAGACAAGGAACTGTATTTTGACCCAAGCTATGCAGTATAGTGTACCAGCCGTGTGTCACACGATTGTACATAGTAACGACATTTCATTTTTTGTATATATTATGCTTGTATCTTCGCTCTCCCCGTCACACTGATAGGGACCTGAAATAACATGTCTGTTTTTCTTACCGTTAACTGTTAACCGGTGCGGTTGTCGGTTGAACATAAAATTGCCTGTTATGTTTTTTATGCCCTTTTTGCCTGGAGTTTATGTATATATAAACGGATGTTCTGTAATAAAGTTACTCAGTTGCCTTCATCCTGCCTTCTTAGTCACAGCCTCTCTCGGCCCGTCACAATAGTTAGTGATCGAGAAAGTGAATAGCATCAGTAGAAAAAATATAACACAGGTAAGGAATATTGAAATTTAATAATTGATATTTGTAGATGATATTATGTTTCCCCCATGAAGGAAAGGAACAGAATATGCTATAAGTAATTGTCTTAACTTGGAGATCCTTAAAAATTTCATAATCAGTACCATTCTAAAAAAAATCTGGTATTAATAATTCACAAAGGAAAGAAAAAATAAGAGATTAAAGCAAAAGTGAAGAAGAGGACAGCAAGTATAGCTAAGGAACATAAATATCTTTGAGAATGTTACACAGAGAAAGTAAAAAAAAAAATTGAGTATCAATAATGAAAGCCACGGGTTGTGTACATGTCCCAAGAAATATAAAAATATTGAGACCAGAAGAAAGTACGAAAAATGGCATCGGAAGTCAGAAAGAAAATATGTGAAACAGAGGTTGTATCAATAATATTTGCTAATGTAGAGACTTTAAGTGAAATAACGATATAAAGATATGGAAGCCTGCAATACAGAATAAAAAAAGAAATATGTATGAACAACCATCAAGTATTGATTGGGGTATAATAGCAGAAACATGAATATGGCCAGTGTCTTGCAGAATAGACAATAAATAATGCCATTCCATAAACTCTGATGAGATTAATCAGAGACAACTGAAGATCAGTTGCAGAACCCTTATGCAAAGTGGTGGAGCAGTAGCACTGAGGAAATTTGATGTAAATATGGAATGAAAATAGGAGAGTAAGAAACTGGGTAAGAGGACCCTGAAAAAATTTAAGAAAAGAATTATACAGGAATAAATGGTAGAGATGAATAAATTGTGATTCATAGAAAGAAGTCCCACAGTCTCAGAGGAATGGATAAGGATAATGCATTCCTTATAATGAAAGCAAGGTTATACATGCTTAAACTATAAGCAAATTTCGGGGGGAAATACAGAGATAATTCTTGTAAAATTGTGAATTTTGCAAAAAAAAAGATAATACAGAACATTAATTTTGATGGTCAAAATTAGTAAAGTTAAATGAACAAAATATGAGTGGATGAATTTCAAAATCCTAGCAGAGAGCTGGTGGAATACACAAGTCGGGCCATGAATCTGAATGTTTAAAAATACCAGGGGTTACCTAAATTGATTTCAAGGTAGACTGGGATAAAATTAGATTTTCATTAAGATTGTTGTTTATGGTAGCAGGAAAAACTTCAATTAAAATATTGGTTACAAGCTGAGATGCTTTGCACCAATCTACTGACAGAATGCCTGCAAACTTATTTTGCGAATCAAGCAGTTAGGAACCAGGATCAAGGACTTTCTTTTTTACGCAATTATAACTACAGCAGACTTTTTATCTCGTAATAACATTACAGTAAACTGCACTTGGTAACTATACCGTTTCATTTTCACGTAATGCAGCCATAAACAACTTGGTTACACACTGTACACTTGCAATTTCAAATGTAATGCAGCCACAAACCACTTGATTACATACTGTACACTTTCAATTTAAAATGTAATGCAGCCATAAACAACTTGGTTACATACTGTATACTTTCAATTCCAAAAGTTATGCAGCCGTAATCAACATAGTTACATACTGTATACTTGGTTACATACTGTATACTTTCAATTCCAAATGTAATGCAGCCGTAATCAACTTGGTCACATACTGTACACTTTCAATTTAAAATGTAATGCAGCCATAAACAACTTGGTTACATACTGTATACTTTCAATTCCAAAAGTTATGCAGCCGTAATCAACATAGTTACATACTGTATACTTGGTTACATACTGTATACTTTCAATTCCAAATGTAATGCAGCCGTAATCAACTTGGTCACATACTGTATACTTTCAATTTCAAATGTAATGCAGCCGTAATCAACTTGGTCACATACTGTATACTTTCAATTCCAAATGTAATGCAGCCGTAATCAACATAGTTACATACTGTATACTTGGTTACATACTGTATACTTTCAATTTCAAATGTAATGCAGCCGTAAACAACTTGGTTACATACTGTATACTTTCAATTTCAAATGTAATGCAGCCACAAACCACATACAGTACAAAAATATACAATTTCAAAACTTATGACAATGCCTAACCTTATATTATTTACATTACCTACAATGATATATTCACGAGAAACCCTCAAGGGAAGATGTGAATTTCAAAGTGATAATAATGCAGCTGTCAAAGAGTTATCTGCCTCTGATAAGAGATTCGAGGTCAGATGATACTAATTCAATTGAGCATCTCAGTTATCTACTATGATAACATTATCTTAACTTTCTTTGTCATTTGTAAGCTCATGATGACAGGCATTACCAATCTTTGATATTATCATAATATCGTATAGAATTTAAGCTGGTATTAATAATGCACTGAAGCTCCAATAAAACACACACACATATACATATATATATATATATATATATATATATATATATATATATATATATATATATATATATATATATATATATATATATATATATATATATATATATATATATATATATATATATATATATATATATATATGGGATGTTGACATAGGAAAAATCTATTTATGGTGAGATAGTCATGTCATCCTGATGGAAGTTCCTCCAGGCAGCTTTCTGCTTGAGATATTTCCTGCGAGCGATATAGCAGAGAATTTTACCTATAGAGGTATCACAGGGTTACCTCTCTCGATTCCGAGAATTCGATGTGGCCATCAGCCCTTGAAAGTGCCACAATCTCACTGACTCTAACACCAGAGGCCATAGCAAGCAAAAAGGTTGACTTTTGAGTAAGATTCTTCAAAGAGGTAGTGGAATTATCTATTGAGAAGAAGTTTAGATAATATGGGAGTTATGGAAATTGAGTGGTAATCAGTTGGACTTGAGCTAACACAAACACATTTACATAGTGGGGTAACATTACCAATTCTTCAACAAGTGCTAAAGCTCCTCTTCTTGCTAACTTGCGAAAAATAACAGATAACTTTGGAGCTAAGAAATCTGCAGTCTATAAAAAACAAAGGAAAAATGCCATTTGGGTCTACACCTCCATAAGCATCAAGGTCCATTAACAGAGCTTTAATTTCATGAGATTGAAAAGCTAAACTAGTTAGTTTAGCCTCAGGAAAACAGGAATGAGGAAGTTTGAGTTTCTCATTACTCTGCTTGCTGTCAAACACATCTGCCGAAAGAGTTGCCTTTTCCTTTGGACAGTGAGTGACAGAACCATCTGGTTTAAGTAAAGTAGGAACTGTTGCATCTACACCAAGGAGTGCAGATTTAAGGGTAGTCCACCACTTCTGCTCCTGGGTTGTACCAGAAAGGGTTTTTTATGGTTAAATTGTATACTTTTTCAGTTGAAGCATAAATTCTCTGAGCAAAAGCTCTAAGCTGAGTATAGTTATTCCAGGTCAAATCTGATCTGTTACCCTTCCAAAGATGATAGGCCTCTTGCTTCTCCAACAGCAACATTAGAATAGCAATAGTGTTTCAAAGCGGCTGCCATGACAGGGCACAAAGGACAAGTCCTCACAACCAGGCATAGCCTACCAAGGACTAAGAGGGAAGCCTAATAATGGTTAAGGCGATACAAGGAGGTCTAATAGTCAGCATCAGAACAAGGGGTAAGGAATTCCAATGGGTAAACATAAGTAGACACAGGGAACAGGATCCCAAGAGCTGTGCCGCCTTGCCACACATATACGCTAAGTGGAAAGTGAAAACAGTTACCCTAGGACAACTAAGAATAATATCCAACTCCCAAAAGGACCTTCAAGACTGCAGCTCCCTGCTGTGACGAATCGACAGCATGGGAGGGTAGTTACCTTCACCCAACCGTTAAGGTTTGGTGAAAGAAGGGTATGGTACATAGTGAACATTTACCAGGCATGGCCGCTGGCTAGGGTAGGCTAGTCTAAGACAATGCTGATAAAAAACACACAAGAACACCAAGGAAGGATGGGGAGATACCATAAACATAGCACACTTTAGAATAATAAAATAAAACATATTCCTAAAGTAAAATAACTAAACGTTCCTAAGCGATGAGACATGATGTAATGGCGCCAAAAGCATGCCGGCCTTGGAAAAATAAAAGCATACAATACGATAAAAATATAGGGTGGAGACGCGAAATTCTCCAACACACAAAAATGGGGGTATTCAACTTAGTCAATGAGGAAGAAGCTGAAGCATCCATGATCAAAAATCCCTCCAAAAACTCAGAAAACTAGCAGAAACTCTACAAGCGAAACGACAAAGATGGCGCTGTGAAGGGGAAATGGTTCAACAGGAAGCATGTTAATTGTAGCACATTGAGATCGGGAGTTGAAACGGCTCTCCTGCCCACGGATCCTACCCTTTCCTTTCCTTCGAGACAAGGTTAACTCTATTCGGGGAAGGATAACCATGGCTTGTTATTAACACGTCCCTGATTTATACACGATATCTCTTGGATATTCGTTCCGGAAGTCAGAACTCCATTGGTACCTCTAAAGTAAATTTCTCTGGTATATCACTCGCAGAAATATCCAAAGTAGAAGGTACCAATGAGGAACTTCCATCAGGACGACATGGCTCGAGCCCAATAAACCTAGTATAGTGAAGAATAACTAAATAAAAACATACAAATGTTCAACAAAATCATACTGTATCTATCTTTAAAAGAACCATATTCTAGGTATTATTATTATTACTTGCTAAGCTATAACCCTAGTTGGAAATGCAGGATGCTATAAGCCCAGGGGCTCCAACAGGGAAAATAGCATCAGATTATTGAAGATTGCAAGTTTAGAGGATGATTTTACCTTGATGATTAAAGGTTGATCATGAACGGGAGGCAAGGGACAGGACAATGCTCTAAAGACTGACACAGTATACAGTTAGCATCCCGGATTCGTGGAGGTTAGGGACCAGAACCACCCGCGAATAGAGCAAAACTGTGAATACTTAAAATGCCATTTAAAAATACAACTGCTCATTTTGATATATAAAATGTGTAATAACATAAAAAATATGATCATAAAAATTTAGGTACATTTATGAATATGTAGTTTTAAGACATTTTTCAGAAAAATATACTGAATGTGTATCAAGAACAGCAATAAACAAATTACCATAACACAGTAAGTACAGTACAGTACAATGCTGTACATATACGAAATATACAGAACTGTGCAGTACATACTATATATACTTAATGTTACCCTTACTACAGATAAATACATTTTCTATCATGTATACAGTAAACAACTCTTTTTCTTCATCTCGCTCATATTTCTAACCATATACAATTTATTATACAATACAGCACAGTACATAAAATAAATAACCTACCTTTTTTTTTTTACACAATGATGTTTTCGCTATTTTATTGTAATACAAGCAAGATTCATTGATGATACGTCGAATAACCGACCTGTTTCTTATACACTTGTATTTATAAGCTATTTTATTGATACAATACAACCAAGATTCCTTGCTGTTAATATGTAGGCTATGTATACATACGTACAGTATACAGTACTTATATATTACGGTAGTAGGTTGGCCAGGGCACCAGCCACCCATTGAAATACTACCACTAGAGTGTTATGGGGTCCTCTGACTGACCAGACAGTACAACATTAGATCCTTCTCTATGGTTACGGTTCACTTTCCCTTTGCCTACAAATACACTGAATATTCTGGCCTATTCCTTACATATTCTCCTCTGTCCTCAGACACTTAACAACACTGAGATTACCAAACAATTCATCTTCACCCAAGGGGTTAACTAATGCACTGTAATTGTTCAGTGGATACTTTCCTCTTGGTAAGGGTAGAAGACTCTTTAACTATGGTAAGCAGCTCTTCTAGGAAAGGACACACCAAAATCATACCATTGTTCTCTAGTCTGGGTAGTGCCATAGCCTCTGTACGATAGTCTTCCACTGTCTTTGGTTAAGAGTTCTCTTGCTTGGAGGCACACTATTCTATCTAATTTCTCATCCTCTTGTTTTGTTAAACTTTTTATAGTTTATTTAGGGAATATTTATTTTAATTGTGGCCTCTAATTCATATATTACCAAAACATTTATGAACCAGTACCTAAATACATTTTTTCATATATGTTCATACTCTTACTATCATTTTACTCGAAGTTCGTTGAGAGTTTCAATGTTACCTTTCGGTCTTTAAAAGGAGTCGCTTATTTTTCTATTTGTTGGATACATTTATATACTCAAACAATTTCTTTTTTTTTTTGGGGGGGGGGGGGGATCACCACCTTTGAGCATATTCATCTGTAATTCCTTGAAAAATGTCAAACCTTTCATAACATCTTAGTTCTTGAGGTAACTTGCCAAATACGGTAGTCCAAATATTCAGATATCCATTCTCTACATCTTTGGTCAACCTAGTTCCATCACTATTTGATTGGTTATTTTTCCAGCAAATATTTTTAGAAGTGTTCAGGAAATCTTCACTCAACTATAAATGGCACACAGCCACTGAGCTACATTCAGTATTTGAGATACCCTAGTATATTGGCCAATAATGCCAAAAACCCAACGTGGCTCTTACAGGTCACTGTAAATAATAATAAAATTTTCTTTTGCAGCATCTCTTACCTGCCTTATACTTTTCATTTGTTTGCTGTGCTTCATCTTCACAACCCTCAGTGGCTTAGTTCACTTCAAACGAAGGAGCAGAGCTCCCCTTCCAATCAAGGAGGGGAAAAATATTGTTAATGTTCTTGAAAATATTTAATTTCCTTACTTCCTTTCCTCCCTAATATACTTTCCTCGTTGGAGCCCTTGGGCTTATAGCATCCTGCTTTTCCAACTAGGGTTGTAACTTAGCTAGTAATAATAAATAATAATAAAAGAGAAAACTCGAGGCATAGAGCACACTTTTCACTGATGGTGTAGCAGTCTACGAAAGAGACAGACCGCACTCAAAGTTTCAGCAGTCACTTGAAACAAATTCTTCTTCAAGGAGCATGGAGACTTGGTGGTTGCATGCAGACTCATTAATGGTGAGAGATGAATAAAGGGATTTTGATGAAAGAAGAATCTATTTCTGGGCGAGGGACCTGTGTCGCTCCGTTAAATGCTCCTTATAGCACCATTTCTAAGGTATAAATACTGCTAAATATACCAGAAAATAAAAGTCATCAATACACTGAGTAAAAAGAAGTGTTCCAAACACTAAACCTTCTTCCCCACTTGAACTATTCTATGTTTTTGGTGTAACAGGAATTCTTCAGAAAATAAAAATGAATTTTGCCTTCTCTTTTATTAATTGAGGTACCATCCCCAATCAACGGGGGAGGGGGCATAAACCCCTTTCATAATGTATTTACAAGTGTTAACGGAACCTCACCCCTCTCACAAAGATGCATAATAGTCAATTTCTGCCCAAAAATTTTATTTTGGTGAATTAAAAAATATCTACACTTTATATTCATACATAAGTGGGTCAGAGTTCAATTGGTTCTTTCATTACCCTCAAATCCTGCCGTGACTTTGAAACTAAAATACTCAAAATAAGAAAAATAGTGGTATTCTAATTAAAAAGAAAACTATTTCATTATTACCATGCTATAATCACTACAGCTAAATGCTTGGAGAGTGATATATAATTGAAAACCAAAATGATTTTTTGTACATTACTTTAGACTTTGTTAAAACCCTGATAACAATGGTAAGCTGAAAAAGAAAACATTTACCATAACTTGCATTTAAAAGTTAGCTTCCAGTTAAAAATAAATCTTTAAAAAATATACAACAGATATCAGGGGAGCTGAGAAACTACCCCATCACTGTATGCACTTAAGAATACGCACAAATGATTCCCACAATAAATTATAATAAAAATAGATTTTACCTGAAAATTAAAGATCCATCTGCATATGATTCAAAATTAAAATGACAAAAATTAAATGAATTAATTAGCAGCACCTAATGCGTCCAGACCAGGATCGCCCTTCTTGGCGATTCCCGACAACAGCTTCTTCACTTCGGCAATGGCTCTGCCGGGGTTCAGACCCTGGAATCAAGAGAAAATCTATTACAAAAATGAAATCTTTCGTTACTCTCCTTAAATAATAGATACAAAATAAAATACAAATGTTTTATTCCTGATCTAAATATTAATCTCTGGCATTGTCTTTACTTAATTCTTTATGAATGTTGCGTCAGACTTTTCATAATTGACCATCCTTTGCATTCAGAACGTTCCATTCTCCGTCTATATCCAAATTGTCTTTATGTTGGACTAGTTTGGTGACCCTAGCTTAAGGTGCTTTCAGTCTATCTATATTCTGTACACTGAACAAATTCAAACATTCCATTCTTCATCTATATACAAATTGTCTGTGTTGGGACTAGTTTGGTGACCCTAGCTTATACTGCTTCCAGTCTATCTATATCTTTCTGAAGACGTGAAGGCCAGAATTGGACTCTGTATTCTATGCTTACAGCTGCAGCACAATGTCATTCTTTAATTGAATTCTCTTTTCATGTAACCTATTAGTTTCTGTACTTTCTTTTCAGCTTTTATACTCTGTTTGGTGAACTTCAAATCTTTAATAATAATGCCGGGATCTTCCTCCAGGTCCACAGTTTCTATTTCATTACCCAGCAGTGAGTAATCTGCTTGTGGGTTACTATAAACTATGTGTGTATCTTAACACTTCCTACAATTGAAAAGCATTTAAAATTCCTGGACCATTCTCCTAAATAGTTAGATCCTCTCTTAAAGCTTCTACGTCTTCTGAGTTAGCAGCATTTATGCCTAATTTAGTGTTGTCGGCAAATTGGCTATTCTACTTGTTAATCCGAATCTATGTCTTTAACATGAATCAGAAATAGTAATGGGCCAAGGAAGGATCCATGAGGTAATCCGCTTGTAACAGCTGCCCACTCAGAAGCTTCTCAATTCATTATATGTTTTCTGTTTGTCCGCCAATCTTCAGTCGATTCAGCTGGCTCATCAATGATGCCTAGTGGTCTAATTCTAACCATTATTTTCTGAGAGGGACTTCGTCAAAAGACTTTTGAAAGTCTAGGTATCTGATGTCAATTGCCTTGCTTTTGTCATGTATGCTAAACATGATGTGGAAAAAATTCCAACATTTGTCACAAAGGATCTTTTTTGTCTAAAAACAAGTTGGCTGTCTATCAGAAGATTGTTTTTCTCTATAAGCTCTAAAGAAAAGAGAGAGAGAGAGAGAGAGAGAGAGAGAGAGAGAGAGAGAGAGAGTGTGTGTGTGTGTGTGTTACAAGGATTTTGGATTTCTCAAAGACCTTTTAGTCCATCCCCAGAGACACCATTCGCTCTTTGTTAAAGTAATTTAGTGTACGCATTTAGACAGTTCTTATGATCTTGTCTAACTTATTCTTGAACTCGTTTATCGTGTTACTGTTCACTACATCCGCTGAAAGTCTATTCAAAGTATTTGTTATTTTCTAAGTAAAGAAATTACCATATCGAGTGGTGTTGTATCTTTTCAATTCCAGTTTATATCCGTTACCTCTGGACTGCTTTGTGCTTATAGTGAACAGATTGTTGTAATCTACATTTGTTACTGCTTTAAAAATTTTGAATGCCTCTATAACATGCCCTCTTAGTCGTCAAGTTTTTAGATCAAATAAGATCAAACATTCCATCCTTCGTCTATATCCAAATTGCCTTAGTTTGGTGGCCCTACGAGATTTTCTAGTGAAATTGCCCGTGTGAACCGTGTAATATGTGAACAAGTGATATGCTCTTTTGTAGCATATACGACTTATACAAGTAATTTTAACCTCCACATGTTCTATATATGTAGCTAAGCTTGCAATAATAATAATAATAATAATGACGAGGTATCAGGACGTCATCGTCTGTATCACCAGACATGTTTTTGACGTATACAGTGAACCCTCGCTACTTCGCGGTTCGACCATCGCGGATTCACCACTTCGCGGATTTTTTCCATAACCCATATATATACAGTAATATATATATAGGTATATATAGGTATATATATATATATATATATATATATATATATATATATATATATATATATATATATATATATATAATGTATGCATGTATTTATGTATATATGTAGGTATGTATATATATATATATATATATATATATATATATATATATATATATATATATATATATTTATATATATATATATTTATATATATTTATATATAAATATATATATATATATATATATATATATATATATATATATATATATATATCTAAAGTAGGAAGATGTGATGTAGTTCTAAGGGAAAAGTATGGGAAATATGTCTGGGTAATAAGCAAAGCTCTACCTCCAGTTTGTTTCTTCATTATGATCAGAGATAAACGTAAACAAAACATTAGTTGCCATTTTTTATCGTGCTTTTTAGCGTGTTTAGGAAACGCATGATATAAAATCGCCTTTAATATTTGTGCCTGTTTTAGTTTAGGGTACTGTAGTACATGCATTAAGTGTTCTGTACATTAAAGGGTAGTTTGTTAACAGTACTACGTACAAGGGAAGGTTTTAAGTCTGAATATACATGTTGAATAAATAGGTAAATATGGTGTCACTACTTCGCGGATTTTCACCTATCGCGGCCGGGTCTGGAACCTATCTACCGCGATAAACGAGGGTTCACTGTAACGTCATCGTAGCGAAGGAGGTTCATACGATTGAATAAATACAACAGCTTCTCCATTAGCAACTAAAGTTGAAAAGATTCTATTATTTCAAATCTAGAACTAATGAACAGCCAAATTCAAACAAATCTATCAAGAACTGAAAACCAAAATCAGCTATCCACACATTTAAAGGAGATAACTAATGCAGTCTTGCTATTATTCAATTCATCAACTTGAAGCTTAACAAGTACTGTCATCATACACAGCAAATAAGAAACCTTGCTTCTACTCTTAAAAATTTTCTTATTTTTTACTATTGGAACCCTTGGACCTGTAGCATCCTGCTTTTCCAACCAGAGTTATAGCTTAACCCTTTTACCCCCAAAGGACGTACTGGTACGTTTCACAAAACTCATCCCGTTACCCGCATGGACGTACCTGAACGTCCTTGCAAAAAAATGCTATAAAATTTTTTTTTCATATTTTTTATAATTTTTTGAAAAAATTCAGGCATTTTACAAGAGAATGAGACCAACCTGACCTCTCTATGACAAAAATTAAGCCTGTTAGAGCAATTTTATAAAAATATACTGCAAAATGTGCTGGGGAAAAAATAACCCCTTGGGGGTTAAGGGTTGGAAATTTCCAAAGAGCCTGGGGGTAAAAGGGTTAACTAGTAGTAATAATAATAAAAACAACAATAATAATAATATTCCACTCACCTTAGGGCATGTTTTTGTGCAGTTCATGATAGTATGACAGCGGTACACTGAGAAGGGATCGCGCAGTCTCTTCAGACGATCTTCAGACTTTTCATCACGCGAGTCTATGATCCATCGGTATGCCTGCATGAGTACAGCAGGTCCTAGGTATTTGTCACCATTCCACCAGTACGAAGGGCAAGATGTAGAGCAGCAGGCACACAGGATGCATTCATAAAGACCATCCTGAAGAAGAATAAAGAAAACTGAATTACACCTTACGCTCGACAGGAGTCAACATTATACAGTACTTTTAGTAAAGGAAATGAAATTACACTTTATGAATGACAGTATTCAACATTACTTGCAGTACATACATACATATGCCAAGGCACTTCCCCAAATTTTCAGGGGTAGCCGACATCAAACAAATGAAACAAAAAAAGGGGACCTCTCCTCTCTACATTCCCCTCAGCCTGACAAGGGACTCAACCGAGTTCGGCTGGTACTGCTAGGGTGCCACAGCCCACCCTCCCCCGTTATCCACCACAGAGCTTCATAACGCTGAATCCCCTCCTGCTGCTACTTCCGCGGTCATCCAAGGCACCGGACGACGCAGCAGGGCCGACCGGAACTGCATCACAATCGCTCGCCATTCATTCCTATTTCTAGCACGCTCTCTTGCCTCTCTCACATCTATCCTCCTATTACCTAGAGCGTTCATCACTACATCCATCCACCCAAAACCTTGGCCTTCCTCTTGTACGTCTCCCATCAACTCTTGCATTCATCACCTTCTTTGGCAGACAGCCATTTTCCATTCTCTCAACATCGCCAAACCACCTCAACACATTCATATCCAGTCTAGCTGCTAACTCATTTCTTACAACAGTTCTCACCCCCACTACTTCGCTCCTAACCCTATCTACTCGAGATACATCAGCCATACTCCTTAGACACTTCACCTCAAACACATTCAATTTCTGTCTCCGTCACTTTTATTCCCCACAACTCCAATCCATACATCACAGTTGGTTCAATCACTTTCTCATACAGAACTCTCTTTACATTCATGCCAAACCCTCTATTTTTTACTACTCACTTAACTGCCCCCAAACACTTTGCATCCTTCATTCACTCTCTGACTTACATCTGCTTCCACTCCACCATTTGCTGCAACAACAGACCCCAAGTACTTAAACTGATCCACCTCCTCAAGTAACTCGCCATTCAACATGACATTCAACCTCGCACCACCTTCCCTTCCCGTAAATCTCATAACCTTACTCTTACCCACATTTACTCTCAAATTCCTTCTCTCACACACCCTTCCAAATTCTGTCCCTAATCGAGCAACCAAATACATTAATTTTTCAATACAGCACCTGGTAAAATTAAAAAAATATACTGTATTTTGATCCTGTGTTTACAAGCTCAGCGATTTTTTTACATGCAGCGTTGCCAACGGTCGCTCTTTTATAAACACATAACCTGCTACAATGTACAAATGTCAGACATCATCTCATCTTTCTTAGGTCCTCGTGAAGTCTATTGGAATCAAAGAAGCCAAATGTACAACTAAAAGTCTTATAAGGACTTAACAGCAAACTCACCAGCTTCTTGCGGTCATCAACTGACTGAAGGTACTGCTGGTCTCCTGGCTGAAGTCCATCCTCCCTCTGTAACCAGGGCTGAATCGATCTGTACTGCTCGTAGAAGTTATTCATGTCCGGGACTAAATCTTTAATCACGTACATGTGGGGCAGAGGGTAGATCTTCGAGGCCTTGCTCAGGTTGGTGTCGATTTTGCTGGAATTAAACGATACTTTTAGGATTTGGAACCATAGTTAAAGTTTAAGTTTTTAAAGGTCGCTCATGAATGGCAGAGGCAAGGGATAGTGACAATGCCCTAAAGAGACTGATCATATATCCATATGATCAGTGCCTAAGCCCCTTTCCAACTAAGCTAGGACCAGGGAGGGCAATTGGCTGCTGATGACTCAGCATGCAAACCTTTAAACTCCCCAAAAACCCCATCCTTATGTCACAAGGATGGCGAGGTTGCAGGCACTACAAGAAATTATATAGTTTGAACGGGACTCTATCTCACATCCAGCATAACGCTAGGCAGGGATGTTTCAAATAGGTCACTTACACTCTAGTAACATATTTTTTCTTATATAAAGCAATACAACCTGAATTCTAAGATTTTTATGATAAATCTATTTCAATACTTGCCCAAAATCTGTGCTCTAAAAAAATGATTCTCTTCATCCTCGGATGGTAGTCAGATAAAGTGAGCAATATAAATCAGGAGTTATAAAACCTCAAACGTTTCAATTTCACCATGTACTAAGAAAAAACATAATGCTAAAAACAGAATTTACCTGATACATGCTAAGGTGTTCACACCACCAATGTTCATTGAACAGGAGCCACAGATACCTTCGCGGCATGACCTTCGGAAGGTCAGAGAAGGGTCAATCTCATTCTTGATTTTTAACAATGCATCAAGAACCATCGGCCCACAACTGAAAATCAAATATAATACAGAATTAGTAAAACAGTAATTATCTCAAGTTGAAGATTTTGCTTAAATACCTATCTACCTCTTTGTTGATGCCTCGTAAGATTTTTATACAGGAGAGGGGGTTCCCAGCCCCCTCGTCCCGTCCCTTTTAGTCGCCTCTTACGACACGCAGGGATAACGTTGGCGCTATTCTGATTGTTTTTATGCCCCCCTGCTGCTTCCTCCGGTGCCTTAGATGACCGCGGAGGTAGCAGCAGTAGGGGATTCAGCATTATGAAGCTTCATCTGTGGTGGATAATGTGGGAGGTTGGGCTGTGGCACCATAGCAGTACCAGCTGAACTCGGTTGAGTCCCTGGTTAGGCTGGAGGAACGTAGAGAGTAGAGGTCCCCTTTTTTGTTTTGTTTCATTTGTTGATGTCGGCTAACCCCCAAAATTGGGGGAAGTGCCCTTGGTATATGTATTTATGTACCTATCTACCTAGGCACTTCTCCAATTTTGGGAGGTAGCCGACAAAAAATAAAAGGGGAAACATTATATAACTACTGTATCAACTTCTCACCCCTCCCCTTTTCCCCACAACAAATGAAGCTTCGTGTGCTGATTCCTCTACTGCTGCTACTTCAGCGGTTACCAAGGTGATCTGAGGTAGCACCAAGGTCTATTGTAACTGTATCACAATTGCCTCCATTCTTTCCTATTTCTAACACGCTCTTTTGCCTCTCTCACATCTATCATCCTGTGCCCTAGGGTTTTCTTCACTACGTCCATCCACCAAAATTCCATAAAGGTGTTGCAATAACTTGATCAGTAAAGTAAAAACTCAGAAATTAAAAAGTAAATAACACTGAAAAGCTTTAAAAAATAACAAATGCTGCAAGTTTTAATTTGTATTTTTCCTAGCCATACAAACCCTCGTCATATTGACTAGGTAAGCCTTTTGGCGCACTTTGTTATAACCATATAGAAGAATTTTTGTATGGATGGCAACAATGTATGGTTACACCATGCTCCCACTAGCACTTCGGTGAGGCGATGTTAGCAAAGACGCAGACACCTTTTTTTCTTTTGGTCATCTAACCTAACCAATATTTTGGTTAGGAATTGCAAGGGGGTAGAGGTAGGCAATATAGTTAAATCCTCACAATTGGGAAGATTAGGGACCAGACCCTCTCGTAAATCGCTCAATTTCGCGAATATTTAAAGATCCATTTAAAAATGCTTATAACATACTATTTTGATACGGTATATAAAACGTGTAATAACATCAAGAAATGTCAGCATAAACAATTTAGAATCATTTATGAATAGTTTTACATTTTCCAGAAAAATATACAGAATGTAGTTCATTATGTAAAAGCAGGAGAGAGATTCTTTCTCTCTCTCTCTCTCTCGAGTTCTCTCTCTCTCTAATACTTAGATTGATAAAATACACCAGAAATTTAATAATAATAATAATTTACAACCATGACTACATAAATTCCACTACTACAGCATGTAAATAGGCATTCCATACATACAACACAAAAGCTAACCTTATAAAAATATATACTGTAGAGCATCCTATAGTCAATTTCTTTTAGCGATGCAGATTTGCACAGACTCGCAGCGGTGCCCTTTTAGCTCGGAAAAGTTTACTGATCGCTGATTGGTTGGACGAGATAATTCTAACCAATCAGGAAAATTTTCAGAGCTAAAAGGGCACCGCTGCGAGTCGGTGCAAATCTGCCTCGATAAAAGAAATGGACTATAGGGCATAATCTTTACGAATTTTAACAGTACAGTGGAATATTGGAGGCAATTCCATATAAAACATGAAAACCTATTACTGTACATCTAATCAAGTCATCTGACACAGACCACAAACCCTTTTACAAGCAAAGACCTAAATGACTTACGTATTGAGATCTACTTCGTAGGTCTGCATGTGAGGCTTGTCTCCCTGCTTCTCGGGATCCCATCGGTAGATTGAGAACTTCTTCAGTCGTTTTTCGCGCACGGATTCCACCTGCTCTGCTGGAGCGGCCGCAGTGCTTTGGGATCGGATCTGAAAAAGGCCAGCACCTTGAGTACAGTACTCCTACTGTAGAAAACAAGTTAACGTCGGTGATCTGTACCTCAACAAATTGAAAAAAAGAAATCAAGTATATATATATATATATATATATATAGATATATATATAGATATATAATATATATATATATATATATATGTGTGTATGTATATATATCACAGATACTGTATGGGGGACACCCAGTCAAAATAAAGGGTGGGGAAAATATACTGAGTAAACGATAAATGTTAATAAACTTTTCTTCTCTATACATTATTTTCTGGGACGCATAATAAACCCATGGAAAACTGCACAAATTATCATTAATGGGGTAATTATATGATACTTTAATTTCTAGCCAAATACATGAACTATATATTTTTCTACTCGCTATACTGTGTTTTATGCATCTCTGACCATGATTATTGGGGGCAAACCACCCGTTCATGAGTTTTTGGACCCGTTTATATAAAGACAATTATGGGGGACCCCTGTGGGAAACTGGGTTTTGGGTGGGGAAATGCCAAAAAATTAGTGATTTGCAGCAATAATAATTGTCAGAAATGCAAAATCAAACACATAACCAGTTGGAAAAATTTATGGTTTATGTAAGTGGCTGAAAATTAAAGTATCTCATCCTTCTTATAGTTTTTGTTTTGCTGTGGGCTCGCTTCGCTCGCAGAAAAATAAAAACGGCAAGCTCCGTATTTACTGGCAAGCAGTAATGTTGAGCTGCGCTCACAATCCCTGTGGTTCATTATTTCGGGGTTATCTTTTTACTTTCACATGAGCAACAATAGCTATACACTAATTAATGGCCGAAATACATGAAATTACACAATTTCGAAATAGACTGTACTTCCCTCAAGTTCCCTCTTGGAGAGAAGTCTTTATGTGATGGTGGTTTAACTCAAACTGAAGGAAAGGGTGAAAAAAATGGCGTTGTAAAACAACATCCGTGAACTTGGGCATAAATATTTGGAAGCTCCTAACTGGTAATGATTACATCATACAAAAAACAGAAAAGCTGGCCATAGCGAATGCAAGTAACGCATGCGCAGTACCTCGATATCAGTCTCCCAGATGTAAAAAATGGACTTTGATATAAAATTCAAATTTTAATTGACCAATACGTCAAATTATTATGCCCCAGCCCCTATGAAACATATAGAGTAAAAGGGGTGTATGTATGATAGCGGCCACCTGTATGTTAATGACGACTGACTAAGAATACAGCAGTGTAAGGGGGGTCGCAAGGGGGCGTTAGCCCCGCCCCTTAAGTAAATGGGTAAGGACACGGATTGTAGGTTAGGTAAGGGGGGGGATTTTAATTTCGTTGATTTCCATATCTAATGCTCGTGGAGGAACTGGCCGCCGATATACAAAGGATACGAGAAAAATACCAAACCAACCAGCAGTCGTCCATTTCTCGTAGGGAATCTGTTTCGTTAGAACTTAAAATATCATGTATTTACCTTTATTAGTAAAGCTTTTCTCGTGTTACTCTATAATACCAATACTATGGAGCGTTTGTAGGGTGACGGCCAGATCCCGTAGGAAACGGGAATATTCTGAACTGTGGCCGTCGTTCTAAAAACGATTTTGGCGGGAGAAGCTAACTTAAAAAACCCACCTAACCTATGTTAAAAGCTGTATCCTTACCCAGGGGGGCTTCCCCCCCCCCTTTACACAACAGTTTCCTTACCTACGAGTACGACGGGAGAAGCTAACTTAAAAAACCCACCTAACCTATGCTAAAGGCCATGTCCTTACCCAGGGGGGCTGCGCCCCTCAGACCCCCCTTACACAACATACTTAAGATCCGTAGACCATTTCCAAACGTTTTTATTTCATACAAGATAACAGTCGGAGCGATAATAAGCAAATTAGGACGCTTGGCCGTAGCGCTAAAAACTACCCCAATACTATTAACAGTAAATCACTTTCTTACGACATACTTTCATTTACGTAACTTATCAAATTAATTTCAACTCCCTAATTATGTTATATCTGGTTTTAGTTTACTGTATTTTACTATTTCATTAACAACCGGGGAAACAAATATTAAAAATAAAACAACGAATACAGTTGTACCTGAAATACCCCCATGGTACGGAAATCAGCTGATTGCTCATGGCTGCCACCAAGGTGACGAAACTTTTTCACAAGCAAAAGACTTTTTAGAAACAACGTAGTTCCCTCATACTCACAGCAATTAGTCGACAGGCATTCCCGAAGTTCCCAGGGTTTAAGGCCCTACTAACACTCGCCATAATATAACGTTAATACGTC
This sequence comes from Palaemon carinicauda, assembly GCF_036898095.1. Lineage (NCBI taxonomy): Eukaryota > Metazoa > Arthropoda > Malacostraca > Decapoda > Palaemonidae > Palaemon > Palaemon carinicauda. Next base: position 2,911,353 of record NC_090743.1, read on the forward strand.
TCTTGTTGGGGATCAAATGACGCCTACGTTGATCTCGTCCTCGGTCCGGTTTGTTTATGCAACAGTCCTCTTCTTCTTCTTCTTCTCTTGGGCGGAGCTTCGTGACCAGGGTTGCCAGTTTGGCCCTTTTTCCGGCCAAAAAAAAACTCAAATTTGACCTTTTGTATTTAAATAGGTTGGCCTTTAGTAATATGAAAAAAGCCGAGCCTTAAATAATTTATTTTTGACCTTTTTCTATTAATGGGTTGACCTTTTAAAGCCTCTGTTGATTAGACGTTGGCCTTTTCTCAGTTGGAAAACCTGGCAACTCTGTTCGTGACGTCGCCCAGGCTACAGAGTGCTTCAAAATAAATTATTGGCTGTAAAATTATTTAAATACCTGTCTTTTTATTCTAACTAATTAAATATCCTTTTAAATATTAATATTGAACAATTATATACTTTATAATACCGTATATTATTGGGCTGTTGTCTTCCATGACAAACATTATTATTGTTATATCATCTACTTTCAAAACTTTAGCGTAACCCTGTAACCTTTACATGACGTCACGGTAATAATGTTGCGTAAACCATAGAAAATATGTAGTAACTAAAAGTGACACCAAGTATCGTTATGAAAGGTGTGTATATATAACATTTTCATACCCTCTCCATACAAAATATATTTAAAATGTCTTTTATAGCATAATGTTCATGGTTAATTAATATAAGACTGTTCCTGACGCAAAATCATATTAGCGTACATTACATAAGAATTATGTCATGGGCAATTTCATGGGACAATCAATGTGGTAGATTTTTCTTAAAAATAGTCTATTTTAGATAGATATAATTACATCAACAATTAAATTTCTTAATATTGTAGGACAATTCAGTTTTAAGATTTTTCCCGTCCAGAGATATTTCTTGTTTTTCCGTTGTTTAATTTCTGTCATGACTCCGGGTTTTGGACCTGAATCTCCGGAAATTGAATTTTATCTCCAGTCTTCCGTTAGAATAGAGAAATAGGATTATTACCGATGTTATTATATACTTTTTTTTATTATTATCATACATTATAGTTGGAAAATCAGGATGCTATAAGCCCTGGAGCTCCAACAGGGAAAATATCCCAGTCAGGAAAGGAAACAAGGAAAAATATTTTAAGAAAGTAACATTTAAATAAAGATCTCCTTTATAAACTATAAAGAAAAACTTACACAACGAGAGGAAGAGAAATAAGATAGAAAAGTGGGCCCGAGTGTACCCTCAAGCAAGAGAACTCTAAGCCAAGACAATGGAAGACCATTATTATAATTATTATTATTATTACTTGCGAAGCTACAACCCCAGTTGGAAAAGCAGGAGGCTATAAGCCAAAGGCCCCAATAGGGAAAATAGCCAAGTCAGGAAAGGAAGCAAGGAAAAATAAAATATTTTAAGAATAGTAACATTGAAATAAATATTTCTCATATAAACTATAAAAATTTTAACAAAACAAGAGGAAGAGAAATTATATAGAATAGTGAGCCCGAGTGTACGCCCAAGCAAGAGAACTCTAACCAAAGACAATGGAAGACCATGGTACAGTGGCTATGGCATTACCCAAGACTTAAGAACAATGGTTTGATTTTGGAGTGTCCTTCTCCTAGAGGAGCTGCTTACCATAGCTAAAGTCTCCTCTACCCTTACCTAGAGGAAAGTAGTCACTGAAGACTTTCTGTGTGCTGCCAAACTACTTTGTACATTAGTGGATGAAGATGAATTGTATGATGAGATAGTTCCCTTTGGAAGTGTTATCACAAAGTTGGGCGAAATAGGCTTCCTCCTTCACAGGTTCAAGAGCCCCTAATTTATAAAATATTGTCTTAAGAATCTTAGTAATATCAGTTAATAGGCTCCTCCTATACTTGCCACACTTCCCCCTCAAAGCGTAAACGCTATGTGGGGTGCAGATAGCTATGTGGCGTGTCAAGCATACGTCCCCTGTTATTATACGATATCCTAAAGGGAAACCTTATGGGTACTCGCGCCAGAAGTTAGAATTCTGTGAAACCTTTAGTTTAATTCTCTGGGAATATCTACTGTAGTCGTATATACCCTCAGGAAGCTACTGAAGGAACCTTCCATCAGGACGTCATGGCTTGAGCCCAAAAATAATCAGTGGACTGGCAGCAGAAATCGTATGAGAGTAGCATCAATAAAGTGTGAACTATATGTCCAGGTTAATTACAAAGTGTCATGGTCACCAATTTTTGAGTTTCTGTCTCAAAGACCAAGGACCTCTTTTGAAGGCTACAATGCGCAATACAAAGTACCGGTACATGTTAAACAAGTAGTAAATGCAGACAAAGCTATAAGTTCCTATATGTAGGCCCTATATACTTTTTAATATTTTTTTTATTGTGTACTTTGTTAGCAACTGTAGCCTATTTGATTATATAATAGCTGGTAAAACATTTCTCTTTTTCATTACCACATTATGGATTAGTTGTTGGAAAAGATTGATATATTCCGAGTAGCGATAAAATGGCAATATGTGGAATAGCACGCCCAGCAAATTCAGTAATGAATGTAAAGTAGACGATACAGTACTGAGTGTACCATGCCTTGCTCTTTTTTTCTATTTAACAAGTCAATTAAAACCATGCTATTTGAATGGTTCCCCAATAAACCACATTAGCCAGTGGGATAAAGTATTTATTACTGATCTTAGTGTATGTCCAAATATCCATCATATAGGGCCTAAAAATGCCTCTGACATTGGTCAAATTAAAAAATTTCCTTGGGGGATTAAAGCTCCCCCACCCCCCGCTGAACAGGATCGCTTTGCTCGCCTACTCACGAAAATAGCCTTCAGCTACTACTCCGGATTTCAAAGTCTCCTGACCTGGAAACCCTACAAAACTATTCATCCTGATTACATGTTTGTAAGTTGTGATTCAGATAATACAATGCAAACATTGTCAAGGTAAAATATTGTGGCACTGATAGAGTGGTTATTCAATGCAGTACCAAAATTCAACGGTATATTTATGAGACAAAGCAACACACAATATCTAAAAGATGGCTAAGCTGATATCATCATCATCATCATCTCTTCCCACTACTATTGACGCAAAGGGACTCGGTCATATTTCGCCAGTCTTCTTTATCTTGAGCTTTTAATTCAGTACTTCTCCACTCGTCCACTACTTCACGCTTCATAGTCCTTGCTTGTTCGTTCGTTTTTTATTGACCTCAGCCTTAAAATAAGGGGTCATAGGCTCTTGCATTGGCAGCCCATAAAATCATAGTCCTCAGCCACGTGGGCCTTCCAACTCTTCTAGTGCCTTGTGTAGCCCAGCTAAACGCTTCGTGAACTAATCTCTCTTGGGGAGTACGAAGAACATACCCAATCCATCTTCATCTACGCCTCATCATGATTCCGTCCACATATGGCACTCGTGTAATCTCTTATAGTTTCATATCTAATCCTGTTCTACTATTTACCTTCCAATATCCTTCTGAGGGCTTTGTTCTCAAATCTACTAAATCTATTGGAGATTGTTTCATTGTCATACCATGACTCAAGTCCATATCGTAACACTGATCTCACTAAAATTATATATAATCTGATTTTTATATGTAATTTCAGGCAATTTGATTTCCAAATTTTACTTAACTTAGCCCTCGTCTGATTTGTTTTTTTTCAATCTTTCATTAAACTCTTATTCCAAAGACCCTGTATTAGAGATCATAGTTCCTAAATATCTAAATGATTCCACCTCATTAATCCTTTCTCCTTTCAATGGTATTTAATTTTCCATTGAATATTCCATTCTCATTATCTGTCTTTCTTCTACTGTATTTATCTTGAGCCCAACCTCATGTAATATTTCATGCATTCTGGTGAAAAAGCATTTAAAATCCTGTGGTATTCTGCTAATAAGGACACCATCAACAGCATAATCTAGGTCTCCCAGTTACCTATTACCACCCCAGTCCAATCCTTCTAAACCATTTCCGACTGTTCTAAGCATTACAAAATTCATGAAGAGGATAAACAACATAGGTGACAACACATTCCCTTGGAGTACTCCACTGTTTTCTGGGAATTCATTTGGTAGGACTCCACAAATATTAACTTTGCACTTGCTATGCTCATGAGCAGACATATTAAAATTTACATATTTATGGGTAGCTCCATAATAACGCAGGACTCTCCAAAAAATTGGCCAGTACACACTATCAAAGGCTTCATCATAGTCCACAAATGCTGTCAAACGTGGATTTCTATATTCTACACATTGTCGTACCACAAGTCTTATGTCACTAGTTAGGGGGATTAGAGTAAATCATTTATGGGAGTTTAGACAAATTCTAGATGGCCGTTAACTTGGTTAGCTTAATTGCATGGATGAGGCATGTCCTGTGATTGGCGGCATCTTCTCAGGCGTTGCCTTTGTTCACAAATTCACACACTCATGCCTAGTTAATTATTCCTTTGAAAATTATGTATTTATTTAGCTTACACCTTTGAACAAGATCCATTATCTATTTCATTATTAAATTATTAATATTATGAGTTTGTTTCCATAAAAATTATAATCTATGTCCTAATTTATCTGCAATAAGTTTAGATATTTCACTCCTACTCAGTTGAATTCATTTTAAAAATTATTGCTTTATGTCTCGCACAACTACCAATCTCAGCAGAGGACGAGTCAGCCAATAAGACGTCAGATATTTCATGGTAAAATAAAAAGCATAAGGCGAGAGGGCTTGCTGATGACGAACGAGTCAGATTCACGAGAGACATGTCGTTCAAACCCTCTAGCTAAGAAGGATTTCTATCATCCTATTTCTTTTATATACATACAACAATATTTACAAATATATTTTATTACGAAATGATTGTTTTTGAGTTTGTTTGATAAACATTCCAATTTTAAGTCATAATTTATCTGAATTATGTGTATACGGTTGATGTTTAAGCCATTACAACAACATATTTTCTACTAAAGATAATATAAATGATCACCGTTCAATTACATTATACTTGAAATGTATTAAAATGGGAATTATCTAATCTTGATATAATAATAGTATTTATTTGAATATCGGATATCAGCCAGGTATTACTCAATACCTCACTCAAACCAGCAAACAGAATTAATCAGTCCTTTAAACAAGCTGCAAAATTCATCCTACTCTTCTTGATGGCTTCACAAAGATGCATTTTCATAATAAATATAATGATTTGGTAATCAGAATGCATCCCTCTGATAGAGTATATTATAAAAAACTCTCATAAGAGACTGTCTATATATTTTGAAGAAAATATAACTCTAATTCCCTTAAAAATGAGAAATCTTCAACTCTGTCCCAAATTCCCCATAGAGAGAGGGGATCTTCTGGAAATTTAGGCAGATTTCTAAGAGAGCAACTCTTGGCAATATATTCCAGCCCTCTGATTGGCTATAACTTTTTCAGTTGTGATTGGTTGTTGCCTTTTTCTACTACAGCTTCATTCATACATTTAACACCATAGCCAGAAAGGCAGTCAATCATTCTTTAGAATATGATGTATTACATTTAACTTACAGCCTTTAGATCCATTATTTATTTTATTAAAAAAAAACAATAACTTTCCTAAGATTATTTTCGTAAAATTTGAAAGTGTCGCTACCTAGAAATCCCAAACAGACAAATATAATACTCAACTTGGGAGCAGGGATCTCTAAAACGTCGGACATCTTCAAAAACACAAAACAACACAGAGCAAAATAAAACACGTCTGACCAATGCAGGTGCTGATAGAGGAATGAAGATAAGGGGTGGGGAGATGTAGGGGTGGAGGGGGATGTTGATGAAGGAGAGGTCTAATTGGTGAGGGATCTATGGTCATGGTTCAATCACGCCCCAGTTTTCTATACCGACACTCAATGAATGAGCGAGCTAGGTTTATTCCTGGCATTCCATGCATCTCTTTTTTTTCTCTGGTATATTCAGCAATAAATATGCCTTAGAAATGGTGCTAGAGGAGCATTTCACTGGGCGACACAGGTTCCTCGCCCAGAAAGATTTTTCCTTCGTCAAAAACCCCTTTTTTAAGTCCTAATTCATCCGAAATACGTATAGGTATTTCACCCCTAGGCCTTACCCGTGACATTTATATACATGAGTGTCTGACATCACATACAACCAACCTATGAGATAATCTCCTGATAAAGTCATCCGCTTCCTAGACCTGATCCTGCGCCCTCTCAAGGTCAACCTCATAGGGCCGCAGCAGATAAAGCCCGTGCCATGTTCCAGGAGGTGCTGTAGATTAGTAATAATGCTTCCATCAGTCCCTCACTCTCATTAAGCAGACCCCTTTCTCTCTCGCTCTTACTTTGCAGTGTGTGGAAATTCTTTCCACGCTCTATTTTAGTTATTCCCGTTATTCCTTTTTTAATTTTTTATCTGTTATTCCTAAGTTTTGCACACCACAGTTTTTCTTTGTAACCATCACTTGTTATACCTTTATCATTCATTCGTATAACTTTAATATGCATTTCAGCTAACATGTTCATCATTCCCCTGTACTGTCATACCTTTCATTCCCTACCTTCTCTTTAGATAATATTGTTTCAGCTTCTTGACCTCCAATATGTGCGTTTTAGCGATGCAAATTGCTGATGGGTCATGGGGCATTCTGTTCACAAATGCTCATGTCACAAAATATTTAAACTGATTGATTTGTGTTTAAGCAACTTGTTAATTTGCATAACTCATTAGTTTTAACTCGTAATTATTTACATCTCTGCACCTATTTATAAGTGTGTTTAGCTAGGATTGTTAACTGTAACGGCCAATGAGCGCTACTTAATTTTTTTGTGTATTAAAATTTTCATGCCAGACTGTAGGACTTTTTTGTAATTACTTTCCCCTAGAGCTGCAAAAATATACCTTGTACTTATATAAGCACCATTCAGTATCTACGGGGAAAAAGGGAAGAGAATCATTCACCCAGTTGATGCGACCCCCAGGCCCAGCGGCGGGAAGCTTCAACGGACCACTTGAAGACACGATTTAGTTGCAGTAGGTAGTTTTTTTTTTTTTGTGGAGTGACCCACCACACTTTGAGACCATAAGTTCCAAGAGCAGTCTCTTTTTGACGGCTAGGAGTTCAGGGTCCTGCATCTGATCACAATCAACAGACCCAACCAGTTTATAACATTTTGTGAATAATTAGGATGAGATCCTTAAAGAAGTATCAACCTGGTCCTCATGGTTTTACTTTGATTGCACGGCTGGTTCAACCAGTTAATTTTGTAATTAACCCTTCCTTGCCAATAATGTTTTATTAAAGCACTTTGTTCCATTTGCCATTTGTTCACTAATAATTCAATTTTCTGTTAGGTAGCTTTGCTGTGTCAGTCAGGTGAAAATTACTGTGATACTTTCAGTAAATAAATGCCATTCTTAGGTCAAGAATAGGTACTGCTTTTATCTCACCTCGTGCAGCATAAGTTTGAAGTTAAGTAATGTAAGCTTAAAGTGCTTGCAAAGGTTGATTATTTATTATTATCATGCGAGATAATGAGTCCCATTGTTTTAATTGTGTGAGCTCAATTATGAATATGAGATGAAATTCCTGCTCTCAGGGTTCTAAGCGAGATATGACTAAGGTGAGTTTTATGTTTGTGTCAGAAGTAAAGTTAACGGTGCCAATCCATTATCAACCGCACTGTAGCCACCAGCTGCGTACAAAGGAATGGTGAAGCGGGGTCGTATAGGAGCACCGGGAGGTGATAGGATATGTAATGGCTCCTTACTTATCCTACCCCTTAGATGATTAGACTGGGTAAAGTCTTTTTGGGGTGCAGATATCTATGGTTATCTTAGCATACATCTCTGATTATACACGATATCTTCGGATAGTCATTTCCGGGGGTTGGAACCCCGTGATACCTGACAGTAATTCTCTTGTAATTTCAATCGCAGAGTTATTATATTGTAGAAAGTTGCCAGAAGGAACTTTCATCAGGACGACATGGCTATCTCACCCAAAAATAGATTTTTCCTACGTCAAAATCCCCTTTTATAGTATTGCCTCCCGGTAGCCCTTAGAGCGCTCAACTTTTACAGTACTGCTTCCCCTAACGCAATTTGTGTCACTGTCTCTTGTTAACGCAATTTTTCCAAGCCTACTTGGGGTTTACTACTCTATGCCCTGAGCAGCATCGAAACATCAAGGGGATATCAGGGTTGACAGTCCCGATATATTTTTGGACTTGAACGAATGTATGGTTAATTAATCGTGGTTGTTGCGGTTCTCGGGTTTGTTGAGTGCAAGAGAGTTGGCGTCTATTCCTCCTATCCAGGATCCAGAAATCAGGGCGGGGAGGCTTTCCTGAAATTATTTCCCACAGTTGCTTTATAGAAATGCTTACATCACAAGCATTGATCGGTGGTCATTAAAATTGGAAAACGGGAGAGGAAAAGGGTGGCTCAAATAAATCATGCAAAGATTAAATAACTATAGAGAACATATAGATAAACCTTGAATATAAATCCTCGCAATATCCATGGAAATGTTTTTCCTCTCCTCGTCCCTTAGGTAGGGGGAGAGGAAGTAGTCATAAACTGATGAGAGGGGGTGCATGTGTGTGCATACCTATCTAAATATTTAGCAGTAATTTTGACAGGTTGTGTACACTATCATGTGTTTATAAATAGTACACATATGCATATACATACTGTATATATATATATATATATATATATATATATATATATATATATATATATATATATATATATATATATATATATATATATATGTGTGTGTGTGTGTGTGTGTGTGTATACAGTACTGTATATATATATATATATATATATATATATATATATATATATATATATATATATATATATATATATATATATATACCGGTTTATATTAGTAGGAGGATCGAGAACAACACGCCTGTAATTGCTCAAGAGATTTAATATATCATAATTCAAGTCATTCATTTTACAATTTCAAATGATTATAGGAAATTTTAAATAGAGATATGTAATACCGACAACCAAACTTGGACTGCTGTCCTTTCAAAATATTTATTTCATAGCCTTGGAGAAGCTTCAGAGCTACCTGTATGTTATGATATCCAAGGTAGGTAGGCCTAATCTGTAAAAAAAAATATATATATTATAATTACCTTCTGCACATAATCATGATTTAATTTTCAGTAAATACGGGGCTCCTTCAGTCTTTTTATAGTTTATTTATGACATATTTGTTTTTTATGTTGTTAATAGTTTATATATGACATGTCTGTTTTGACGTTGTTACTTATTTTAGAATTATTTATTGTTAATTTGTTCTCTTCATTTATTTATTTCCGTATTTCCTTTCCTCACTGGACTATTTTTCCCTGTTGGAGCCCCTGGGCTTATAGCATCTTGCTTTTCCAACTAGGGTTGTAGCTTGGATAGTAATAATAATAATAATAATAATAATAATAATAATCTAGTTTGTTTTCGTATTCTTGTTGCATGCAACGATGGTTACAAAGATTCAACGTTAATGAGGAATAATTACTAAATGAATTGAAACTTTCCATAATACAAATAATTTTTTAAAAATATCTGCATTAAACAGTTCCCATTAGAATAACCACTGATTTTGGTTTAGTGTTGGTTTGCTTAACTTGTATTACAATTTATTATCGATTCTAGCCATTTTATATAGATGATTATATAAATCGTCGATTAGCTTCTCATAGTAATGTTCTACGTACACATCTCACCTGAAAACTTTCTTTGTGTTTATTTACCCCTCAAATCTCTTTCATTTAAGTTACTTTTCAATGGTATATAAAAAACACATGCTATTTACCTCACTGTTCGTCTTAGCAGAAGTTAATAACCGTCACATAAAGTATTAGCACCCTCTGATGCCAAAAGGGATGCTAGCACATCGATATACTCTGTGAACAAACATAAGATATCATTTGAATAACCCATTAATGGAGTAAATTTGACTTAGGAACTTAATATTTCAAAGTTATGGATAATATAACATAATTGAAACGTGTAGCACTTTCTTTTTAGTTTCAAGAATTAAGAAGGACTATGGAGAAAATAATATCCCTCGGTTTCTTACGAGAAACTCTGACGAAGACTCCTGGGGCGTTTACCCTGGCGCATCCATCTCCCCACGATCTAATACCAGCTAAGACCCATGTGCCATTATCTGCCACCATAAGCGGTCCTCCAGTATCCCCCTTGAAAGGAGAAAATTGAATACCTTGATTTAACTTGGAAATTATATATACAAATCTTTAAAGAGAAAACACTCATAAAATTACAGTAATACCTCAGGTTATGAAATTGATTAGTTTCGAAGTGACTTTCGTAACAGGATTTTTGTTTTCTATAATAAAATAGAATCAAATACATTTGAATCATTCGATATACCTAACCTGACATCGCAAATTTCGTTTCGTATCCCGAGTATTTCTTCGTAATATGAGGCGAAAAAATCTTCGCATGTCGATTCTTATGATGAGATTTTTTGTTTACAGAAACTTTTGTACCCTGAGGTATTATTGTATGTCTAATGGGTCAAGACACAAATAAAGCTAGATTTGGTAAAGTGTGTCTGTTTAGGTCTTTCAAAAGACCTGTCAGACTCTAACCATTCATTCCATGTCTTGGGTGGTAACTACCAGTATTTTGGGAAAGCCTTTACATCGTTATTTTCATTCAAATGTTTCAAAGCATTCTATGCTTGACTGTATTTTCTTCAAAGAGAAAGGAAAGTTTATATTTAACTTATCATACAAGCTATTTATTTCAATTAGCAAAAAACTACAAATTTTTAAAACAATTTGAATTCTTCCAAGCTATACAAACTGACTGGAGACGACTGGCAAAATCTAACCGAGGCCCTTTGCGTCAATAGGTGTAGGAGGAGATGATGATGATGATGATGATGATGATGATACAAACCGAAGTCATTTATAATGGTTTACTCCTAAATTATTTGGATACAACCAGAAAGAAAGAATTCTTGGGATGTTGGTAACATTGGTATCAGCAGTTCACCCACGCTACAGGCAAGCACTGCAGCATCACTCTTATCGTGGTCAAGACTTGGGGGGGTTCGATGAGACTCTTATCGTGGTCAAGACTTGGGGGTTCGATGAGGCGGGACGTTAAAATAAATAACGGAGGTTTGTGTGGCTAGGAAAAATACAAATTGTTTTTAAAAATTGTAGTTTGTTCATATGCTGATAAACTCTCATCATTTATAAGGGGAGTCTTGCTTATGTGGGAGGAAGTCCCTGGAGTCCAACGGGCATCTGCTTAGCCCTAATATCTCTGAACGGCTTGTAGGAGAGGCAAGGTCAAGGTACAATAAAAGTCATTGACTTGACAAGGTTTACATTGTTAGAAACAGGGAATAGTATTGTAACTTAATGTCACAAAGAACTTCTTACCTGTATAAGAGTCCCATCCAAGCAGGTACTCCTGGCAGAGTTAAGGGGGAAAGAAATCATTCATTCAATTCATGCATCCACTTACAGGTATTACGAGAATAACCAATGATGTGAAAAAAACCAACTATCAGTTGAACAGCCACCACTGGACCCAAAGAGAAAGTGTCTAGTCATTTATGGGTACAGTCCTTAAGATAGTGAGCCATAAAGGTGGTCTGTCTTTACCAGATTCCGGCACTACAGTACTGGGCTACTGAGTGGTTCTTGCGGAATGCCTGCGTTGAGGCAACATGACATATATCATGAGCTCTAGGATGGGCCCCAGGCCCAAAAAGAGGTAGTGTTTTTAGTCACTTTTGTTGGAACCTGCACTCAAGAATAAATTAAGTATTTTAGGACGAAATAGAGGAGTTCTCTTGAGATAATGTCAGACTGCCTTTACAGGACAAAGTAACAGACTATCTAGATCATCAATTACCTCTTTGACAGGTGCAATGGAAAGGGGGTCAATTCTGTTGTCTAAAAATGACAAATTTGCAAGTAATTTGTATTTTTCCTACAATACAAACCTGTAGCTATTTATAGGGTTATTACTTTCTATGAAGCTGAAAGGACGAGCCATTAGAATTTAGCAAGGGTTAACCATCCATACCGCTAGTTAGTGGGGGGTGGAGGGGGTAGTAACTACCCCTCTCGCTCAAGCACCTGTGACTAACTCCCTTTGCTTGGAGGTAGGAATTCAAGGGGGACTGGGCTGGCGGGCAAATCTGTATAAATAGTTATAGGTTTTTATCATTAGGAAAAATACAAATTACTTCCAAATTTGTCATTTGTTCCGTAAGTGGAATACAACCAACACTATTTATGGGGATTGACTCACCCCTTAGGAAGGTGGAAGTCCCAACCAATCTGACTTTTTGGCTTTTACCCGGCAATTCCCCTTCATGTGTGTTAGCATTTAAAGGTGGGGACCCTAACACCTCCCTAAACCTTGCTATACATGGTCTGCAGCCTGAACAAGCTGTGTGTTAAGATACCAGCATACTAGCAATGTGACTGTCAAGGTAAGAGTTCTTCCGAGTCAAAGGAATCGTCCGAGGTCACCAAGACATACCCAATATCACCTCTCCAGGGTATGGGGACCCAACAATAATGACACAATACTAGGCTACACAAGGGAATAATGGTTTAACTGCAGTGGTTGAGGTCAGCCGTGTAGGGGACCCTGGATGCTGATTTTCCCAAGAAAAGGGAGGATTAAGAAAAGAAAAGAGCCAGTCATTCGTTTCATTCACTAACACTAAAACTGGGTAACCAATGCCCTCAACCTCCTACTACAGTACTTGTCTATTAAAGAGCTTGAGGTATTAAACCAGTTGTTGTGCAGCCACCACAGGACCGATAGAGAACGTATCGAGTCTCCTGTGGGTTACGTCTTGCAGGTTGGGGGCGGTGAAGGTCGTCTGACGCTTCCACACGTCCGCTTGTAGATTGCACCACAGAGTAGTTACGTTTAAAGGCCAGGGATGTAGCAATGCCCCTGACGTCGTGTGCTCTGGGTTGAGATGTTGGAGGAAGATCTGGATTCAGCGCAAGGTCAATAACCTTACGAATCCAAGCAGAAATGGTGTTTTTCGTGATCCTCCTCTTGACCTCCTCGTGCTGAGGGAAAGTGATGGCAGCCGGCAACGAGCTGCTGCTGTTCTCTTGAGTAAGAGCCTCAAACTCCTTACTGGACATAGTAGCAGCCGATATGGGTCGTCGGTTACAGAACAGAGACTCGTTATCAGGAAGGAATCAAATCTAGAATCGGCTACCCCTGGATTTTGAGTCTTCGCTACAAACTCAGGGACAAAGCTGAAGCTTACCTCTCCCCATCCCCTTGAATAGGCGATGTCATACGAGAGACTGTGAAGTTCGCTGACTCTTTTAGTCGAAGGCAATAGGTTGGCCAGGGCACCAGCCACCCGTTGAGATACTACCGCTAGAGAGTTATTGAGTCCTTTCACTGGCTAGACAGTACTACATTGGACTCTTCTCTCTGGCTACTGTTCATTTTCCTTTGCCTACACATACACTGAAATGTCATACACCTGACAATACAGATTACCAAACAATTCTTCTTCACCCAAGGGGTTAATGCACTCTAATTGTTCAGTGGCTACTTTCCTTTTGGTAAGGGAAAAGATTATATATATATATATATATATATATATATATATATATATATATATATATATATATATATATATATACATATATATATTTTGATGGTAAGACGGAAATATTCCACTATTCGGTTGGGTGATGTAAGGCCATGTTGAGAAGAGGCGTCCAGAATTGAGAGTTGAAAGTGACAGGCCTGTCGAAAGTACTATCTGGGATGCTGAATCTAGTAAGGCAGCAGTTCATGAGGCACATGTTCCATCTTGCATGGGGGAAGGCTTCAGGCCAGAAATGGAGCGATCGGAGACTTAGAAAAGGTAACGATGTCCTTGTGATGTGGGTATGGGGCCGACGATATCAACGTGAATATTGGCAAAACGAAGTTTGGATTGAAGAAAAGTGCCCACACCCAAATTCGTATTTTGATGCAATTTGAAGTTTGACATGAAATATAGCTGCAGACCCAATCTTTGTCATCTTTAGTCATGCCATCCCCATTAACGGCTCGTGTATAAGCACTGAGGAACTGTAGTAACTAGTGATGTATCGCCCTTTTTTGGGCATCGGTATCGGTAGCGACCAGTCATGACATAGGTAGTGGCCTCCTCCATGAGTATCTGGTATCAGTATCGGCCAATCTAAAAAATGAACTTAATCTGCCAATACTCCGATACTGGTACTTTGGGTTATTCGAACATCAAAGATTTCCTTGTGTTCAGATTAAACGTGTTTCCAATAATTGACATCGCACGGCAAAAGTTGCCGTCTACATGAAGGACACAGAAAGTGCCGGTTAGCATCCAACGAGGACATGAAGATACCGCCCACAGCACCCTTGTGCCCATGACAGGTCCGCATGAGGGGGATCCGAAGAAAGCATGCACACCTGAAAAGAAAAATATATTAAAGATGTCCAATGACAGCCTTGGGAGGAGAGAGAGATGTCTACTCTCTACTGAGCCAAAAGAAAAAGTGACGTAGCTACAGCTACAGTATAGGTGGATAGGATAGGTGGGGGAAGGGAGGGAGGGAATTAGGATTGGAAGGATTAGAGGTAATAGTATTGAAAAGAAGTATAGTGGGAGGTGAAAAGATTGGGGCACACCCAATAGCTCTTTGTTGTTAGTTTTTTGGTGTCAACATCATGCCTTGAGGACTTCCAGGGGGCGAGTTCTCTTGCCAGCCTCCGAGGGACTTGTTTTCATGATTATTCCTTTTCTGGGGCTTGTTTATTTTTTTATGTTTGCCTATTTTTGTTTTATTTTAATACTCTGGATTTGGTTTGTCATGAGCAATGAAAGGAGCTATCCTTTTCCACCAGGAATGCTCGTTTTATGTGTCTGCTATTTCCACACTCGTTGTTTAAGTTCTGGGTAAATGTTTTGGAATCTTTCCCAGGCTTGTGTGGCTCTTCTGTGGTACCTGATGTTTACTAGTTCGAGATTGTATATGCTATGGAGTGTTTCGTTGTTTTCATTTATGCTATTATTATTATTGTTATTATGGTTTAGGCCATGTATGTTTCTTATGGTTCCATTTTGGAATTTTTGTAGTGTTTTTATCTTTGACTGAGCCATTGTGCATGCTGGTGCTATTGGATATCCAAATAGAGGTCTTATTATACTTTTGTAGAGATTTATTTTGATGTTTTTATCCAATAGTTTGAAACGTTTTAATGCTTCTTTTCTGTGTTTTGTCGATTGGAGTTTTTTTTGATATGGCAGCTTATGTCAGTTCTTTTGATAGTGTCATAGCTCACAGCGTGAGAGTCCAGTATATATAGAGGTGGGTGGGTAGCAAGCCCCCCCCCCCCACGGCCCCTGGCCTAGCGGTTAGGCAGGGTTGCCACCTTGCACTTTAACCCTGGAAAGGTATGATGGGTCGTACGCGACCCCTACAGCATTTTCAAAACCTGTTTTTTCCCCATAAATCATCAGCTGTCTCGAATATGGAAGTGATCAACCTGCAAGGGGTGACTAGTCTACATGCCATTGTCTGCTTTAGGACTGATTTTCGTCTAACTTCCCTCCTTCCCCGTTTTTTTACCCCCCCCCCCCCCCCCAGGGGTCGACCTCAACCCTGACATACCTTTATAGGGGTAAGTGATCAAACAGCAAAGTTATTACATAATTATAAATTGTCGAACAGTGTTGATACTTGTTTGGTTCTTTATAGTTGGAAAGTGTGGATGGATGGTGTGTCTACCACTTGCATGACATTGGTTTTGGCTTAGATGCCATATATTGCCATGAGGTCCATTTTCCCTCAAATGCTAATTTCTGAATTTGTTTTATTTTTTGCAAATTTGATTTTTTTCTATTTATTTTGAATTTATCTTCAATAATGGCCAGCAGGCAGTATTCCCTCGGCATGGATGTCATCAACACACTTCTAATGGAGTTAAAAAGAGATGTTGATGATAATATGGAGTTTGCAACCCCATTCTTCATTTCAAGTGGTAGATTGGGCTGTAAGAGTTGTTGCGGTCTGCGGCCATTTTGTTGACATACCCGAAAGGTAAGTTGGCATGTCTCTATAAATTCTTGTTCTGTATAGAATTCGCGATATTTTGGTATATTTTAATGCATAAATATCATATTTTATAGGCGATACAATGATTTTCATAAGAAATTTACATTGTGAAACTAGGCCGTTAAAAAATGACCTTTAGATTTCGCCCCTGATATAACAGTAAATTACATCTTAGTGCACATTTTATTATGTATTTCTGTTCTAGGATAATATGAGTTTATTCTATAAAAAATTAGCCTCTTCCTATTTCATTTGGGTACCCCAAAAAATTCATGAAATTTGGACAAATTTTTTTGGCCAAAAAAAGTTACCCTTTTTTTCTCATTTCAGATCTTGACTTCTATGGGTCCAACTCATTTCCAGCAATTACACGCTGTTGCTTGGCCATCTAAGAGGGTGTCCCTAAAGGGATTTATGTGTATATGTATATTTCTATTTTTTGTGAATATTTACGTCGTCTTTTTTTTGTATACTTAAATTTTTAATATATTTCCAATAAATAGTTATTTTGTAGATGGGTATCATTGATATTTTCAGTAGTTTTTAGCATTCTTTGAAGTATTTTTAGCAAGTCAAACAATACAGACTGATGCATAACTAAATTTTTCCTGATTTTTTTTCGGAGTCGGGGTAGCGAGCGACCGAGTATACCCTTAAAGGGGTGTCCGAGGAGCGTACCTATCCAGGGTTAAGTCTAATGGCTACATTCCAGCTTCACCAAAAGATAATCCAAATAAATATTGGAAGGTTTGTTAGTATGGGAACAAGTAAACATTCTAACTTCAGCGAGAGAGAGAGAGAGAGAGAGAAAAAAAAAACAGTAAATATTTGGGGTCCTGTAATATTTTAGAAGGAATTCTTGCCTATGTTGTGAATAGCCCTAGGCATGACTTATTTATCCCTATACAATGGCTGGACAGATATGGTGATTGCAATCAACCCAAACTACTTCGGGAGATATTTCACACAATGTTACTCTTCTACGATAAGTACTTGCTATTAACAAGTAGGACAAAAACTTACCTCACATGCGCCTTTATTCCCTTCTTGGTATCCTGCACAAATCATGTTTGGCGTGACCCTAAATGGATAAGATGCATTGCAGGCCTCGTTGGTTATTACTGGCAATTCCACTTCATTGAGGATACTTGATGGACTACCACCTAAAATGCAATAAGATCATAGGTTATGAGCTTTAGACAATATCCTCTATTATTTAGCGAAAACATTGAAAACAATTTTTACATGAATTTGGAGTAAAAATGAAAAAAAAATTCAATGAAACCTCCAGAAAAAAATACCGAAGATGTAGAAATAAAATACTTTTGCTTAATATTTTTGTGAGTTGAGCACTTTCAAGAAAGTTTTTCAAGTTATTAGTCTTGGTGGTGTCTAATCTTTTTCTGAGTTGAGCGCTTTCAAGAAAGTTTTTCAAGTTATTAGTCTTGGTGGTGTCTAATCTTTTTGTGAGTTGAGCGCTTTCAAGAAAGTTTTTCAAGTTATTAGTCTTGGTGGTGTCTAATCTTTTTGTGAGTTGAGCGCTTTCAAGAAAGTTTTTCAAGTTATTAGTCTTGGTGGTGTCTAATCTTTTTCTGAGTTGAGCGCTTTCAAGAAAGTGTTTCAAGTCATTAGTCTTGGTGGTGTCTAATCTTTTTCCGAGTTGAGCGCTTTCAAGAAAGTTTTTCAAGTTATTAGTCTTAGTGGTGTCTAATCTTTTTCTGAGTTGAGCGCTTTCAAGAAAGTTTTTCAAGTTATTAGTCTTGGTGGTGTCTAATCTTTTTCCGAGTTGAGCGCTTTCAAGAAAGTTTTTCAAGTTATTAGTCTTAGTGGTGTCTAATCTTTTTCTGAGTTGAGCACTTTCAAGAAAGTTTTTCAAGTCATTAGTCTTGGTGGTGTCTAATCTTTTTCTGAGTTGAGCACTTTCAAGAAAGTTTTTCAAGTCATTAGTCTTGGTGGTGTCTAATCTTTTTCTGAGTTGAGCGCTTTCAAGAAAGTTTTTCAAGTTATTAGTCTTGGTGGTGTCTAATCTTTTTCTGAGTTGAGCGCTTTCAAGAAAGTGTTTCAAGTCATTAGTCTTGGTGGTGTCTAATCTTTTTCTGAGTTGAGCGCTTTCAAGAAAGTGTTTCAAGTCATTAGTTTTGGTGGTGTCTAATCTTTTTCTGAGTTGAGCGCTTTCAAGAAAGTTTTTCAAGTTATTAGTCTTGGTGGTGTCTAATCTAACCAGAAAAAAAAGCTTGCTGTTCTGATTATATCATAGGTGAAAATACAGAGGATTTACAACTGTTTCCTCATGAGATTCAGCACACACAAAGAGCTCAATTGGCTTCAAGCTTATTATTTACGGCCTGCAAGCATAACTGAATTGGGTTATAATGATGAACCATATCAATGATATATTTAGCTTTACCATCTCTATTAGTTACTATTGATATTGTAATTGTTCTGCGTTTGAAATTTAATTTGATACGGAATGTTTAACATGCAAACATTATAGGGTTTGAATGTTTTCCTTTGTTCCTACGCCAAAAAAAAAAAAAAAAAAAAATAACCTTCATCATTTAAAACGGATATACTCAGGCATGCAAGCTGGTACGCCAGATGAAGAATCATCGAAGATCTGGCAACCAATTGGACATACCCTAGAGTACCTGTTTTATATAGGTACTCTAACGTAGCCCACTCGCGCGTGTGTCGGGTCAACGCGCTCTGGTGTGAAGTTGGGAACTCTATTATCTTCGGAAATGTTGATACTCAGATGTCTGTTGTTGGCCTTTTTTCCCTATCACATACCTTTTTAGCGAATCACTACATGACTTTGAGTTACTGATTCAAGCTCCATTCTTTCTTCCTCTATAAAACTATAAATTTATCGTTAGGTATCTTATAATTCATATACGATTCCTACAATTAAAATACGAGAGAAATTTTTAAAAGGGGTTGCTCTGAACCAAGATTAACAATTGGCTTTGGAAATATCTGAAGAAATTTGTAACTTTGAAAGCAACCAATGGTTAAAATTAGTACAAAATAAAACATATTCTCACTGAAATCTATTCAACAAAATATGAAGAGGATAATTAGATATTTTTAAGGGAAACACTTTCAGATTTACTACTTACTTATAGATATCGTCATCTTTTATTTGAGAAATGAGTTTTTTTTTTTTTTCAACGAAATAACTTACAAACATTTTAGGTTTTCTTTATCAATAAATACGAAAACCACCAGTAACCTTATGAGAACATTTTCTGAACATTCCGGATAGCAAGGTTGGTAGCGTCGCGGATCTCTATTATAGAGGTCCCGAGTTCGGTCCCCGCCAGGGACGCGAATACCGTGAGACCTTCTACCGGGGGTTACTCCAAAGTGGCGCCTGGGGGGGAGGTTAGAGGGGACTAGTGATAGTCCCAGCTGGCTAATGGTCGCCCGAGGAGGGCGATGTAAATCGTCTCTATGGAGACCTAAAACCCGCAACTTTTTAACTTTAACACTGAATAAAACTGATATAAGGTTTTCAGAAAAATGAAACAGCAAAAGATCTCTTACGAATACAGTACTCATTTAGAGATGGTGCTATTATTCAAATTAATATTAATTACAAAAAAGGCAAGAACATTGTTTTAAATTTCTGTACCTTCAGCAAGATTTCCCCAGCCTGATGTCACAGCTAGGAAACCACTGTAATCTTTAGCAGGGTCTGGAAAACAAATAGGTTTTACTCTATCGCTCAAAATTGCAGGAGTAGCAAGCCAAATAAGGCCAATGTCGTTATCCTTTGTAGCAGCATTAAAAGTTTGGAAATAACCCGCTTTAGCCAGGCCAATTCTCTGATGAACCTCAGTTGGGTTATTGATGTCATGAGCCCCGACAAGAATTTCCTTGTCGGCAGCAGTGGCCATCCTGAAAAATATATATCCATGTACAGTATTAAAGAGATAATAAAGGAAAAGAGTTCTAACATATTGTTTCATGATGTAGCATTTCAGAAGATCGCCATTTAAAGATCGATTGACTTTAAAACATTGCTATTCTCAACAAATTTCATCTTTCCAAGCTTTGAATATAACATTTCATTCATAGATATGAAAATATATAATATATAATTAACAAGATCTTAAAGGAACTAGAAATCAGATTTTGGTAATTCTATGAATTAAGGAAGACTTTCATTAACTTTTTTCTTTTTTTATTAGAACAGATTTACGTATTTTCGAGCTATTGTTTTATTCATTTAATATGAACCACGTATATTTTTTTTACATATCGTTTTTGTATGAAAAACAAATCAGGGAGAGAATAAGTATTTTTTTTATTATATTGAAAATCTTGCATTCGCTACAGTTTGGTTCTTCAAAAAGTATACTGCTCTCCCTCTATTTCTATTTCTTTGCAAATGATTATTTCTTACATTTGAATACAGGAAGCAGCGGTAAGAATCAGCACATTGTTGAGCAAAGATCCACCACAGATGACGGTATTGGTTCCAGCATTAACGAGGGCCACTTGCCATGGGTACTCATTGACCTCAGTCTGCACTCCTCCAACGATGCGGGTCACGCGGTTCACAGTACCACAAGGTTCTATTGGAAGCACAAGAGAAGAAGACGTAAATTAAAGAAACTAAACATATTTCAGTAATATTTTTGGCTTCAAACTCTAATTCAAAATGAAGAATTTGCCTTTTTTGAGGTTACTTATTAATCTATATAATTCTCTCTGAGAGACAGAGATAGAGAGAAAAAAAATATTGGTAATGGCGTATATTTTATATGAAATAAATTGGTAATCTGTGTACACATTGTATCAACAAAAAGTACTTAAAAACACATGACTAACTGCATGGTTCTGGTGAAGTTGGAGTGGGAGTCGTCGTTGAAAGGGTGAGGGATAATCCTGACGGTTGCGGCACTAACGAAATAAAGACGATTTTAAAAGTGCGTTAGTGACTGCCTCGGCAACACAACTATACAGTATATAACACTATCTGCAAAAATGTATTTACTAATTCTATGAAACAAAACTGATAAATTTAGCTTTACCTGAAGCAGAAACTCTACAGGCAAAATTTTCACTCTTTACATATCGCCTGTCGATATTGAAGAAGATCTTCATTTTGTTGTCGGTACTTGTTTTAGTGAGTTTGTAATATTTCTCGCAGAGCCTGTATTTGATGAAACAAATCACCGTCGTAAATAGGGCAAACAGATTGCTATTAAACTAGAATATTTATTTCATACATCCGTGATACCTGGCAGTAATTCTCTTGTAATATCACTCGCAGAAATATTATGGAGTAGGAAGCTGCCG
Source organism: Palaemon carinicauda (assembly GCF_036898095.1). Lineage (NCBI taxonomy): Eukaryota > Metazoa > Arthropoda > Malacostraca > Decapoda > Palaemonidae > Palaemon > Palaemon carinicauda. Next base: position 2,932,820 of record NC_090743.1, read on the forward strand.
AAGGAACCTTCCATCAGGACAACATGGCTATCTCACCCAAAAATAGATTTTTCCTTCGTCAAAATCCATTGTTTGTAACTTTAAAGTAAATTTGGTTTTCTCTGGTCAGGTTCTTTAAACTTTCTCATTTTTTCCTGGTTATCTTACATTAGTTCATTGTAATGAAAAAAAGGAGTTTTTATACATTCTCTTAGTCATAAAACAAAAGTAGCCCCGCTGTCAGAAGAGTTACTTTGCCCTATTAATAGTAATCTTCTGTATTCTCCCATCGTAAAGTTTTCGTCGGAATTACTATTAGAATGCTCTACCAAAATGTAGGGGATCTTTATCCACTTGAGTTGATACTATGAAAATAAGGAAAAGCTCTGCAAATAAGATTATTATCTCCGCCCAAAAATAATAATGAGAAAAGTAACATTCTTTATCCGATGTGAAATAGATACATAATTATTCAAACGCTAAATGTTTTCTGATTAATCTTAAGGTATTTCGGTAACCTCGGGAGGAATTTCAAACTACTTTTTATCAATTAAAGATAAAGAAAAAACTTCATCTAGATACGATTACAAAATCAGTGGCATGCAAGGATAAAATAGTAAGGAATTGAGTTCATGCCAACATACATACATACACACACATATAATACTTACATATATACATATAAATATATATATATATATATATATATATATATATATATATATATATATATATATATATGATAATTTTTTGCACATTCAAACGTGTTTCTTTCATATTTCAAATAAGCCATATATATTAATACATTAAAGTCTGGATTCTCTTAACGACCTTGGGATCAGAGCCCCAGGCGGAACCGCCCAAAGACTATAATATCGGACCGGCGGGGATTTGAACCCTCATCCAGGATATCTGTATGCCAGTGACCATACCACTCAGCCACGAGTGGCTGAGTGGTATGGTCACTGGCATACAGATATCCTAGATGAGGGTTCAAATCCCCGCCGGTCCGATATTATAGTCTTTGGGCGGTTCCGCCTGGGGCTCTGATCCCGAGGTCGTTAAGAGAATCCAGACTTTTATGTATTAATATATATGGCTTATTTGAAATATATATATATATATATATATATATATATATATATATATATATATATATATATATATATATATATATATATATATATATATATATATGCAAAATATAGGTTATAATATTTACACTTCAGGACAGAAAGAGTTATAAAAATAGTAGGAGTAAGACTTAAACACTTACTTCTCAATCTATTTAACTTTTACATCAGTTACAACTGTAGTGACATTGCTATATCAATAAAAAATTTTGAGAAACACCCAAATTACCAATGCCTTCCATTTGTAATTCGTATTATTGAAAGAAAAGCATTCTAAGCAAAGCTTTCCGTGTATATGAGAGCAATGTCGTTATCTCTACATGGTTTCATTAACTGTAGAATGTCTTAAAGGAAGATAGGCTCCCTGTAAAATTTAGCTTGTGGCACAATCCTATTATATATCATCCTTCGAGTCTCTGATGATAAAGTAATCAAAAGGAGATAGATGTATATTATAAAATGAATAGTAAATCATTTAATGTCTTCATTATTCAAGATAAAGATAATACTATCAATCACCTCAATTTCTTTCATGCACTTTTACTTTCTAGTTTGATACGAGTTGAAGAAATGCTTCAATAAATGCTCCTGAAGTTGTAATAAAAGTAATAAAAAAAAATTGGTAATGATAATAATGTTACTTCAGATTACTTACCTGGAGGGGACATCATTCTCAGTAATTACCAAAGAAGGCCTACTACAACTTCTCACTGTGTTAATTGAACACGCTACAGTTATCTTTGAGCCATCGTTAGATCCCTGCAAAAGTTCATGATATGAATTTAAAAGTTTCTCGGTATTCATTATGGTAGATAATTAAGGATAATGTAGATTTTGACACCGCTTTTCAGATTTCCCATTCCTTTATAAATCAGAGCTTTTCTTGAACATTAACGATGAAAATAGTTATCTTTGACAATAGCAATATTTTGAATCAAACAACAGACGTTTTGTAAGAGCAAACCTTAAAAGTCCATCTGTAATCTCTATTTTGAAGAAAGCCTCCTTTGTAATTCCTTGACCTTATAACTACAGTTTGACCTGGGCCCAGAATATATGAACCACACGAGATAACGTTATTTGCTGGAAAGGAAGAATTTCCAGTATGACAATTTAAGCTTATAAAAGATGAAATTACTAATATACATTAAAACACACTATGCTGCATATTAGTTGTAATATTTGAAGTACAGAACATTTTTAGAGTAAATAATGTTATTAAAAATCTTATGAAAATGTTGACATTGATAGCCTACATCTAATTTATGACCGACTATAATGTTTAGATAATCTGTCATGAAGAAAACATAAACCAAAAGAGAACTTATTGGTTATTTCACAAATTTCAAAATGAGTGTTCATGCTATTTGTACTTAACAAACCAACATCATTCGGGACTTGAGAAGCCATGAACCAAGAACCTACAAAAGGGACCTACTTCATCAGTAGAAAATTCTATAGAATACTTTTCACGAAGATCAAAGGAGGGATTAAGTGAAGAATCTCACCAGATATTCTAAATTAGTTCAAAGAGGTTGGGCAGATATGTCTCTCCGGGAAAAGATTCCGTGGATGAGGGCTGAAGATGATCACACCAAGCTTTGAGAACACACAGGCCGACGAAGACTGGGAGCACGCAAGATGCTAACAACCTCTAATGTTCTCAGAAGGTCAACCATCCAAGGGTTGACCAAATCCTCCTATAAATAAGGAAAATCTTAGCAACTAAGTTGTTATAGCTGTCACAGCTATGAGGTTATGTCTACTGACACGGGCAGAGACGCAGATTTAAGGAATCTGCCTCCACAACCGCATCTAAGACCTGATTCGCTGCCGCAGCCTGTAGAACTACCGTAGGTTCTATCCATGCAGAGTTAGCTATTAAGGTAGTTATATACCATAATGTGGAACAAGGTAGGAGGTAGCAGCAGAAGAAGCAACCTTGTCCTTGAGGCACATGACACGTAAGCTATTCTGTAGTAAGAACGAAGTGTAGGTGAAGAACATACATTCATAAGGGATGAACGTTCGCGAACGTGCCGGATTTGAAGAAGATGCCTGGCTACATGTACGCAGGTTCTTTGAAGTTCAGAAGAGATGAAAACTGAAGAAACCCTACTTGTGAAATACTAACAAAATTCAAAAGGTGGAAGGGGTATTACGTGCCAAGGTTAGCCCTTGTGCATTACTCTGGCCATTGATGGAGAGTGCTGAGTTAGGTTGCAAGAAGGAAATCCATGCTAAATTCCTTTAACTTTATGTGGGAAGGCTACCGAAGTAGCATGAACCCAAGAGAGAGGTGGGAAGATGATCTATGTCGTCTAGATGAGAGTACCCTCTGAAAAGTATGAGACTCACGAGAAGCCCAAGCTTCAGTGGAGTGAAGATCTCAGTTAGAACAGATTATCCCAGAAGTAACTTTACCCTGGAAGGATAAGTATCCAGAAGAAAAACCGTTAGGTGCTGGAAGTAGTTGCTGGTTCTAACAGCAACCTAGAGGAGAGCAACTTAGTGATGATCACAAGCCGGTCAACAGTGAACGGCAATTAAGGGAACGGTGAGCTGACGAATGGTGAGATATCGAACGGCGAGCTGGCGAACGGCCATCGGTGAACGTCAATTGGCAAACGATGAGCTAGCAGATGGCAAGCTGGCAGACGGCGAGCTGACGCATGGCGAGCTAGCGAACGGTGAGCTGGCGAATGGCGAGCTGGCAAAAGGCACTCGGTGAATTGGCGAAAGTTGGCAATCAGCGAATGACGAGCTGGCGATTAGTGAGCTAGCAAACGGCAAACAGGGATTGGTGGCTGGCGATCGGCAAACGGCGAACAGTGATTGGTGGCTGGCGATCGGCAATCGGTGAACAGAGATCCGCGAATGGTGATTGGTGGGATGGCGATCAGTGAGTTGGCGATTGGCAAACGGACCAACAGCCAGATGGCAAACGGTGAATGATGATCAGGACCTGGCAAACTATCACGAGCTGCGAACAACGAACTGGTAAACAGTGAGTGACGCTGGCGAGCGGCGAGACAGTGATTGGCAAACGGCCAGCTTGCGATCAGCGAACAAAGGGCTGGCTGAGTATGAGCTGGCAAAGGGTGCTTGGTGAGCTGGTGAAGTTGTCGATCGGCGAGCTGACAAACAGTGAGTGGCGATCACAAGCTGGTGAATAGTGAGCTGACGAGCAGTCAGCTGGTAAAAGGTGAATGACGATCACAAGCTGGCGAACGGCAGTCGCGAGCTGAAGGGTGATCGTGGTCGATCATGAAGTAACGGTGCAGCTGCAGCAGGGATGGGCGAGGCGATTCTGTTGGCAAGACGAGTCTGCAGGGCGAGACGAGTTTGCAGGGCGAGACGAGTTTGTTGGGGAGATGTCTTGCTGGAGAGACGAGACTGCAGCACGAAAAGAGTCTAGACGAGATAAGATCTGTGAGAGACTAGTGCTGGGCGAGGTCTGCTCCCAAAGAGGAAGAGCGGGAAATGTACGAATACAATTCCTGCTGGAGAAATCCCCCAAAGGAGAGACCGAACAGGTGGAGGGAAGTCTCTCCCGTGGATGGGAAAGGGTGACCAACATCTGCTGCTTCTGTCAGCAATTCTCCCTGCAAGCAGGAAGACTGCTGAACAGTGACTGGTGGAGGGAAAATTCCAACACCTGGAGGTGAACCTTTGGGGAGGCGAACTCCCAGGGCAGAACCCTCTGCTTCCCTTCAACAAGCTCTAGCTCAAATTGAAGAATAACGTCGAGCGCTGCCTGAGAACAATCCCAAGATTTTTCTCTGGGTTCTCCCCCCCCACCCCCCACCCGAGGGGATTACACACAGAAGTCCAGAAATGGAAAAATCCAATTCCTATGGGAGGAATCCCCCAAAGAGAAAACCAACCAGGTGAATGAAGTCTTTCTGAGATGGAAAGAACGACCAACCCCTCTTGCCGCTGTCGGCAGTTCTCCCCGTACGCAAGAAGACTGCTGAACAGTGACTAGTGAAGGGACTTAACTTCGGAAGAGAATTACAACCCCTGGAGGCGAACCTCCAGGTAGCACTCTTTGCTTCCCTTCAACGAGCTCTAGCTTAAATTAAAGGCTAACATCAAGTGTAGCCTGAGAATGAAGCCGAAGCTATTAAATATTGTAAGGTTTGTATGAGTGTCGGAACAAATCTGATATGAAATTTCCAGGTACATATTTAGATATCTGTTATGGAATTTCTAACCTCTTGGCGCTTCAATCCCCCAGGTAAGGATCTAGATAGCTATTACAGGGGTATATACGAGGCAAATGAATCAAATATTCTGTACATCATGGAATGTTGCCTGGAGTAAAAAGAAAAATATGGCATCTATCTTCAAAAAAATTATTTTCTTTTGATATAGGAATTTTATCTTCTGCTATATTAAATCATTATAAAATCTACCATTTTAATTTTGTTACTTGATTCCTCTAAAAGTCAAAATAATTTGATCAATTACTCAATTTTTTGTCAAAAATTTCTATCAGATTGTACTTAGTTTAGTAGTTGAATGAAAGATGCGTGAATCAGGTTTCAGTGGCTCGTGAACCGCTCTGCTTTGAATGGAATGTTCCTTTTCGGGGTACAAGATAAAAGGTCCTCTGGTATTTGGTATGAAGATCCATCTGAAAAAAAGAAAACCATGAGTAAAAGTCAAATCGAAATATATTGATAATCCTATTGATAAACTGCTCCTTTCTCTGCATTGTCAATTTTGATCTTCAATAATAAAGTAATCCAAGACTTACTTAACTTTGGGAAAAAAATTATTTTGTCTTAAATTTTTTTCTAGTATAATCTTCCTCTTTTTTATTTTATCATTATTGGATAGGGGCAACTCGGGACGGTTATTAGGTTTATAACGTGTAGTTTCCCTCAGTGAATGTCACTCACAATCAAGTTAATTACTTTTTTTATTTCTTTTAAGAAGAGCTAGTAGTCACCTGAATTACAAAAGTTTTGATGGGAAGAATTTGAAATAAAACACATATAAGGTAAAATTTGAATTATATAAATCAATCAAAAAATAATACATATATCTATATATATATATATATATATATATATATATATATATATATATATATATATATATATATATATATATATATCTATCTATCTATATATGTATATATATACATATATATATATATATATATATATATATATATATATATATATATATATATATATATATATATATATATATATTTAAATATTCCCAATTATTTGTTTTCGATCTTGTAAAAACAAATGTTTTTTTTTTTTTTCTCATCAATCTGACCTTTTGATTTGGATATGTGAATTATTCTAGGAACAATTTACTCCACCGCCAAAAATAACCAGAGACACCAGGTGTCCCACCAGGCGCTGCCATTCCCCGAGGGGTGCCGGTACTCCTTGAAGGAATGGACGGGCTACTTCATACAGCCTGTCGAGCCTCTCCTTTGCCAGGAAGTCCCTGGCTACCGCTGTACAGATTTCCGCTTCCAGGTACACCGCCTATGTCGCTAGAGACATCTAGGACTTTTCCCAGTTGATGAGGATACCTGGCTCCTTGCAAAATCCCAGAAGTTAGTCCCTCTGCTTCAGCAAGACCTCCTTTGAGGAGGAAAGTAACAGCCAGTCGTCAAGGTACCGTAGGATTCTGATCCCCTTCTTGTGGGCCCACTGTGAGACCAGGGCGAAAATCTTGGCGATGACCCTGGTGAATACCTGCAGGGCCATGGACAACCCGAAACATAGGGTGCGAAACTGGAGGACGTCCTTCCCCCATTTGACCTGGAGGAACTTCCTGCTGGACGGGTGTACTGGAATTTGGAAATATGGATCCTTCAGGTACAGGGACAGCATGTAGTCCCCATCCCTGACGGCCACCAGGACCGTCCTGGGGGTCTCCATCTTGAAGAGAGTCTTGAGCGCAAAGCTGTTGATGGCGGATAGGTCTATGACTGATCTCCAACCACTGGTGGCCTCCACAAGGAAGAGGCAACTGAAAAACCCAGGTGACCCCCCACCTACTCTCTGGATAGCCCCTTTCTGTAGCATTTCTTCCACCTCCACTTCCAGAGACCTCCTCTGAAGTGGGCCCTTGGGTTGAAGGGGAGGTCGTCCTGGAAGGGGATACGATAGCTGTCCCTCAGGACCTGCACCATCCAAGGGTTTGCACCGCAATCGGCATAATTCTTCCAACATGACGAGAAACATCCCCTTACATGCGGAGTCACAAGGGAAGGGGAGCCCCCGGTCCTACTTCTTTCTGGGGAAGTGACCGTTACGGGGGAAACAGTTGGCGACATATCTCAGGCGGGAAGAGATGTAGGTGGTAGGGGGCCGTGTGCTTGCAGACCACCCATTCGTCGACGGTCCGGTGGGCAGATATCTTGGTTGGGGAGGGGGTGAGCCGGTCTCGGACGAGCAATCCTGGGCCGATGAGAAGCTTGCTTCTCCGAAGAGGTCCTGTGGAGCACCGCATCCTGACTGGCCTTGCGTCACTTCTCCAGGGTCCCTTCCACCAGATGTCCTGGGAAGAAGGACTCCCCTGTGATAGATGAGTTCCCAAGAAGCCAAGCCTCCCTGTCCGGCATCAACTTGGGCAGTCGGGAAAGGACAGTGTCCCTACTCCAAAGGATCAAATTGGCCCATTGCGAGAGAACCTGGGCCATCACCAATCTGTAGTGGCCAGCGTGGTGATGAAGTGGCCAAAACACGGCTATGAATAAGGACATTTGTTGTTGCTGCTTGTTATATGTAGCCTATGTATATATATATATATACATATATATATATATATATATATATATATATATATATATATATATATATATATATGCGTGTGTGTATGTGTATGTATATCATCAGCAGAAGCTGTATATATATATATATATATATATATATATATATATATATATATATATATATATATATATATATATATATACATATATATATATATATATATATATATATATATATATATATATATATATATATATATATATATATATATATATATATATATATATATATATATAGCAACAACAACAGCTATACCATAATAATAATAATAATAATAATAATAATAATAATATACTTCTGACTTAACTACCTCACATCATTCAAAGAACATTGAAAACACTGACATTGAAAATATACGGAGTAACTCTGGGTACTCGTACTTTCACTCAAAAAAAACCTAAAAGTGGTAAAGTAAACACAATATAATTTACTTACGTTTCATTATCATTCAAGATTGGAGAGGAGTTAGTACACAAGATCCCCTGTAAAAGGAAAGTGGGTTAGTAAAGATACGAACCGACAACGTGGTATTAAGAATTCGCTTTAGATGTAGGTACATATCAGGAAATCAACGTGGCATTAAGAAATTCGTTTTAGCTGTAGGTACATATCAGAAAATCGCATAAGAAATTCGTTTTAGCTGTAGGTACATATCAGGAAATCAACGTGGCATTAAAAAATTCGTTTTAGATGTAGGTACATATCAGAAAATCAACGTGGTATTAAGAATTCGTTTTAGATGTAGGTACATATCAGGAAATCAACGTGGCATTAAGAAATTCGTTTCAGATGTACATACTTCTTAGGAAATTAATGTGGCATTAAGAAATTCGTTTTAGATGTACATACTTCTCAGGAAATCAACATGGCATTAAGAAATTCGTTTAAGATGTAGGTACATATCAGGAAATCAATGAGGCATTAAGAAATTCGTTTTAGATGTAAGTACATATCAGGAAATCAACGTGGCATTAAGAAATTCGTTTTAGCTGTAGGTACATATCAGGAAATCAACGTGGCATTAAGAAATTCGTTTTAGCTGTAGGTACATATCAGGAAATCAACGTGGCATTAAGAAATTCGTTTTAGCTGTAGGTACATATCAGGAAATCAACGTGGCATTAAGAAATTCGTTTTAGATGTAGGTACATATCAGGAAATCAACGTGGCATTAAGAAATTCGTTTTAGCTGTAGGTACATATCAGGAAATCAACGTGGCATTAAGAAATTCGTTTTAGCTGTAGGTACATATCAGGAAATCAACGTGGCATTAAGAAATTCGTTTTAGCTGTAGGTACATATCAGGAAATCAACGTGGCATTAAGAAATTCGTTTTAGCTGTAGGTACATATCAGGAAATCAACGTGGCATTAAGAAATTCGTTTTAGCTGTAGGTACATATCAGGAAATCAACGTGGCATTAAGAAATTCGTTTTAGCTGTAGGTACATATCAGGAAATCGCATAAGAAATTCGTTTTAGCTGTAGGTACATATCAGGAAATCAACGTGGCATTAAGAAATTCGTTTTAGCTGTAGGTACATATCAGGAAATCAACGTGGCATTAAGAAATTCGTTTTAGCTGTAGGTACATATCAGGAAATCAACGTGGCATTAAGAAATTCGTTTTAGCTGTAGGTACATATCAGGAAATCAACGTGGCATTAAGAAATTCGTTTTAGCTGTAGGTACATATCAGGAAATCAACGTGGCATTAAGAAATTCGTTTTAGCTGTAGGTACATATCAGGAAATCAACGTGGCATTAAGAAATTCGTTTTAGCTGTAGGTACATATCAGGAAATCAACGTGGCATTAAGAAATTCGTTTTAGATGTAGGTACATATCAGGAAATCAACGTGGCATTAAGAAATTCGTTTTAGATGTAGGTACATATCAGGAAATCAACGTGGCTTTAAGAAATTCGTTTTAGATGTAGGTACATATCAGGAAATCAACGTGGCTTTAAGAAATTCGTTTTAGATGTAGGTACATATCAGGAAATCAACGTGGCTTTAAGAAATTCGTTTTAGATGTAGGTACATATCAGGAAATCAACGTGGCTTTAAGAAATTCGTTTTAGATGTAGGTACATATCAGGAAATCAACGTGGCTTTAAGAAATTCGTTTTAGATGTAGGTACATATCAGGAAATCAACGTGGCTTTAAGAAATTCGTTTTAGATGTAGGTACATATCAGGAAATCAACGAGGCATTAAGAAATTCGTTTTAGCTGTAGGTACTTCTTCAGGAAATTGATGTGTCATTAAGAAATTCGTTTTAGATGTAGGTACATATCAGGAAATCAACGTGGCATTAAGAAATTCGTTTTAGATGTAGGTACATATCAGGAAATCAACGTGGCTTTAAGAAATTCGTTTTAGATGTAGGTACATATCAGGAAATCAACGTGGCTTTAAGAAATTCGTTTTAGATGTAGGTACATATCAGGAAATCAACGTGGCTTTAAGAAATTCGTTTTAGATGTAGGTACATATCAGGAAATCAACGAGGCATTAAGAAATTCGTTTTAGCTGTAGGTACTTCTTCAGGAAATTGATGTGTCATTAAGAAATTCGTTTTAGATGTAGGTACATATCAGGAAATCAACGTGGCTTTAAGAAATTCGTTTTAGATGTAGGTACATATCAGGAAATCAACGTGGCATTAAGAAATTCGTTTTAGCTCTAGGTACATATCAGGAAATCAACGTGGCTTTAAGAAATTCGTTTTAGATGTAGGTACATATCAGGAAATCAACGTGGCATTAAGAAATTCGTTTTAGCTCTAGGTACATATCAGGAAATCAACGAGGCTTTAAGAAATTCGTTTTAGCTGTAGGTACATATCAGGAAATCAACGAGGCATTAAGAAATTCGTTTTAGCTGTAGGTACTTCTTCAGGAAATTGATGTGTCATTAAGAAATTCGTTTTAGATGTAGGTACATATCAGGAAATCAACGTGGCTTTAAGAAATTCGTTTTAGATGTAGGTACATATCAGGAAATCAACGTGGCATTAAGAAATTCGTTTTAGCTCTAGGTACATATCAGGAAATCAACGTGGCTTTAAGAAATTCGTTTTAGATGTAGGTACATATCAGGAAATCAACGTGGCATTAAGAAATTCGTTTTAGCTCTAGGTACATATCAGGAAATCAACGAGGCTTTAAGAAATTCGTTTTAGATGTAGGTACATATCAGGAAATCAACGTGGCATTAAGAAATTCGTTTTAGCTCTAGGTACATATCAGGAAATCAACGAGGCTTTAAGAAATTCGTTTTAGCTCTAGGTACATATCAGGAAATCAACGAGGCTTTAAGAAATTCGTTTTAGATGTAGATACTTCTCAGGAAATCAACGTGGCTTTAAGAAATTCGTTTAAGATGTAGGTACATATCAGGAAATCAACGAGGCATTAATAAAGGGAATTTGATTATCTTATACCTGTCTTGAGAGAGAGAGAGAGAGAGAGAGAGAGAGAGAGAGAGAGAGAGAGAGAGAGAGAGAGAGAGAGCAGTTGGACTGCAGCTTTTCAGCAAACAAAAAAGAAAGAAATTATAATTTAAAAAAAATAAATAAAAAACAGTAGGACTACAGCTTTTCAACAAACTAATATAAAAAAAATCATACCATAGCCAAGAAAAATAAACCGTAGTGTATATAATAGTGTAGTTCGTAAAATGATCAGAAGCATTAGTTCTGATAATTCCATAAAACAAAATTATTTATTGCTTTCCAAAAGGCCATTAAATGCCACAGGGAATCTTTGGGTTGTCTACCCAAAAAAAAAAAAAAAAAAAAAAAAAAAAAAAAAAAAAAAAAAAAAAAATTCATCATCATCATCTTGGATATTGTATTTAACCTCTGCCATTAAATTCCCCGATAAAATTTTTTGGTTGTCTAGAAAAAAAAAAGAATATTGAATATTGTAGTTAACCTCTATGTTTGTACACTGATAATGGTATTATTCTTAGAACAGCAAGAGGAGGAAGTAATATTTTACTACAAAAGCCATTGATTATAAACTTTCATCCGAATTTGAGTGGGGGTAAATCAAATCCAATTTATTAGTCCAGCCGAAAACTATCAAAGCTTATTTGATATATTTCATTGAGCATAGCTTAGAGCTCTTGTATTTTTGTATGGCGAGAGCTACTTAATAAATACTGCATAGCATATAGTTTCACGGACTTTGATACACGAGTAACCAAAATTAAAAAAAAAAAAAAAAAAAAAAAAACCAGACACTGCACAGTCTGTCCTTGTAATAATAAATTTGGTAAAATGAATGACTTAAAGTAATAAGACGACCTACGATGACTAAATTGGCTGAACTAAACATACAGTATTCCTTTTCATATAAAATTTTTCTTAAAACATTAAATATCAATAATTACATTCAGATGTGCGCATATAGTCCAAAAGTATATTATTAGGCCTATTTTTATTACTAGCTAAGCTACATTCTACGTTGGAATACCAGGATACCTCAAAAGGAAAAATAGCTCAGAGAGGAAAGGAATTAAGGAAAAATACTATATATGAGAAGTGAAGAATGAAAAATAAAAAATATCTTATGATCACTGATAACGTAAAAATAAATGTGACATATATATATATATATATATATATATATATATATATATATATATACAATATATATATATATATATATATATATATATATATATATATATATATATATATATATATATATATATATATGTATATATATATACATACATATATATATATATATATATATATATATATATATATATATATATGTATATATATATAATATGTATATATATGTATATATATATATATATATATATATATATGAAGAGAAAATTACGTCAACCTATTCAACATAAAAACATTCGCTGCAATTTTGAGATTCGGATATTCCACCGATTCAACTGTCCGATTAGGAAAATCATTGCACAATCTGATCACAACTGGAATAAAAGTTCTAGAATATTGTCTAGTATCGAGCCTTATGATGGAAAAGGCAAGAATGTTAAAACTAACTTCAAAAATAATTCCACGTACATGATGGTATAGCTTGGGATGATCTGAATGTGAAGGATGTTCAAATTTGTGAAAAATCTTATGCAACATTCATAAAGAACTAACTGAACAACAGCTCCAGATATTAATATCCAAATCAGACATCCAGATCAAAAATATGAAATCTAATAGACCATAAGTTCCTGTCCGACAAATTAAGAAGAGATTCAGCAGCTGAAGACCAGACAGGAGAACAATACTCAAAACAAGAAAATATGTTTGAAAAAACAAAAAAAAAGGAAAATACTTCAGATTATACTAAACACCAAATATCCCAAATGACTTTCTCAACACAATTGCTTTTGGCAGTTGAAGAATCACAACTAAAATTTTAAAGGAATTGTATAGGGTCAAAGAAACATTAATGAAAAGATCTAGATGTTGAGGAGCCACTGTCCTCGACTGAATTACAATCATAGGTGAATTTTGTTAGTGTTCAACTTCCTGCCCCCTAATTTCTACCATGGACTATCTTAATGTTACTATTCTTAAAATATTTTATTTTTCCTTATTTCTTTTCCTCACTGGGTTATTTTCCCTGTTGGGGCTCCTGGGCTTATAGCATTCTGCTTTTCCAACTAGGGTTGTAGCCTAGCATTTCATAATAATAATAATAATAATAATAATAATAATAATAATAATAATAATAATAGTTCTCTATTAAGGGATTCAGGAATCTCAACTCAACATTCAAGAGATTGAATTTAACAAAGAGTAGCATTATCTGCACATGCAAAAAGCCTTTTTTCTTCTATCCCAAACCACGTATCATGTGTTTATAGTATGAAAAGTAAAGGGTCAAGAACACTAGCTATTACATTCCTACACTCACTATGGTGACATTCAACATCTACTCTTTATGATCTATTACTAAGAAATTCAATAATGATGCTAAGAAAAGACCCACCTACTCCCAACAGTTAGAGTTTGAAAACCAGGGGCTAATGATTAACACGATAAATGGCAGCACTAAAATCAAGGCCAATCATTTGAACTGCCTGAGCACAATCAAGGGATTTCTCCCCAGCACTGGAAATTGTAAGAAGGGCATCACGCGTTCTAAGGCCTTTGCCAAAGCCAAATTACAAATTATGGAACATATTACCTTCAACATACCTATTTACATGTTTGGCCAGAATATGTTAAAAAATATAGCTACCTTAAACTCATTTACCTAATGAAGTAACAATACCAATTCTCCAATAATTGCTAAAATAATCTCTTCTTGCTAACTTGCATAAAATAACAGAACTTCGGAAATCGGCGATCTTTAAAACACAAAGGAACTCATTTACCTAATAGAGTAACAATACCAATTCTCCAATAATTGCTAAAATAATCCATTTTTTGCTAACTTGCTTAAAATAACAGACAACTTGGGAAATCAGTGGTCTTTAAAAAACAAAGGAATAATATTATTTGGGTCTACATCTCCATAAGCATCAAAATCCATCAAGATCTCAAATAGGGAGACATGAAGGAAGAAGATCGAGTTCCTCATTAATCTGATTAGATAATAAAAAACCATCTAAAATATTATATGGACTAAAAAGATCCAAATGAATAAAGGTTATTCATGGGTGGCGGATGCAAGTTTTATTAGCTCATTGCTTTTTGAAACCCCTGATAACGACTTACAGGTCGTCCTAATCTCACAATCTTAGCTCAAAAAGTCGATAATATATTTTAAATCAAAGTATGAGAGCAAATAAATTTCCAAAAACTTATAAAAACTACTAAAATGCAAACAACGTTGATCAGACTTACATCAATTTCCAAAAACTTATAAAAACTAAAAAAATGCAAACAATGTTGATCAGACTTACATCAATTTCCAAAAACTTATAATAACTACTAAAATGCAAACAATTTTGATCAGACTCACATCAATTTCAAAAAAATTATAAAAACAACCAAAATGCAAACAATGTTGATCAGACTTGCATCAATTTGTCAATAACTTATAAAAACTACTATAATGCAAACAATGTTGATCAGACACATATCAATTTCCAAGAACTTATAAAAAACAGAATGCAAACAATGTTGATCAGGCTCACATCAATTTTAAAAAACTTATAAAAACCACCAAAAGGCAAACAATGATCAGACTTGCATCAATTTCCAAAACCTTATAAAAACTACTAAAATGCAAACGATGTTGATCAGACTCACATCAATTTCCAAAAACTTATAAAAACTACTAAAATGCAAACAATGTTGATCAGACTCACATCAATTTCAAAAAACTTATAAAAACTGCTAAAATGCAAACAATGTTGATCAGACTCATATCAATTTCCAAGAACTTATAAAAACTACTAAAATGCAAACAACGTTGATCAGACTCACATCAATTTCCAAAAACTTATAAAAACCAAAATGCAAACAACGTTGATCAGACTCATATCAATTTCCAAAAACTTATAAAAAAGAAAATGCAAACAACGTTGATCAGACTCACATCAATTTCCAAAAACTTATAAAAACCAAAATGCAAACAACGTTGATCAGACTCATATCAATTTCCAAAAACTTATAAAAAAGAAAATGCAAACAACGTTGATCAGACTTGCATCAATTTCCAAAAACTTATAAAAACCAAAATGCAAACAACGTTGATCAGACTCATATCAATTTCCAAAAACTTATAAAAAAGAAAATGCAAACAACGTTGATCAGACTTGCATCAATTTCCAAAAACTTATAAAAACCAAAATGCAAACAACGTTGATCAGACTCACATCAATTTCCAAAAACTTATAAAAACCAAAATGCAAACAAAGTTGATCAGACTCACATCAATTTCCAAAAACTTATAAAAACCAAAATGCAAACAACGTTGATCAGACTCACATCAATTTCCAAAAACTTATAAAAACCAAAATGCAAACAACGTTGATCAGACTCACATCAATTTCCAAAAACTTATAAAAACCAAAATGCAAACAATGTTGATCAGACTCACATCAATTTAAAAAAACTTATAAAAACCAAAATGCAAACAATGTTGATCAGACTAACATCAATTTCCAAAAACTAATAAAAACCAAAATTCAAACAGTGTTAATCAGACTCACATCAATTTCCAAAAACTTATAAAAACCAAAATGCAAACAATGTTGATCAGACTAACATCAATTTAAAAAAACTTATAAAAACCAAAATGCAAACAATGTTGATCAGATTCACATCAATTTCCAAAAACTTATAAAAACCAAAATGCAAACAATATTGATCAGACTCACACCAATTTCCAAGAACTTATAAAAACCATAATGCAAACAATATTGATCAGACTCGCATCAATTTCCAAAACTTATAAAAACTACCAAAACACAAAGTTGTTCAGACTTACCAAGAAGATGGATCCTAAATACAGCCAGAGAGAAACCATACTGGCTTCAGTGGGACTTCAAAAAGTAGTTTATGGAAGACTACAACTAGAATTTGAAATTCCTCTACCTCGGTCAGTGGATGGAATGCTTCTGATGCTGTGTATGTCAGCTACGTCTCATAGAACTTTCCATAGCCATTAATGTACTACCTTGAACACCTGGGATATATTAAACCATTGACAGTATACTGTAGAACACTCAAGGGACTATAGTTGCCAATATATATATATATATATATATATATATATATATATATATATATATATATATATATATATATATATATATATATATATATATATATATATATATATATATATATATATTCCTAATAGGGTTAATTGAATTGGTAGAACTTCTATAGTTCAAATTTGCAGCAAATGATTTTATGTTGAACAGCCTGATTCAAGTGTCTTTCTTATATATTATATATGAAAAATCTGTTTTAATGTTGTGACGGTTCTCATAATATTTATTTTAATTGCTCATTACTGTTCATATATTTTGTTTATTTTAATTGCTCATTACTTTTCATATATTTTATTTATTTACTTTTATATATATATATATATATATATATATATATATATATATAATATATATATATATATAATTTATATACATTATATATATATATATATATATATATATATATATATATATATATATATATATATCATCGTCAGCTATTACTAGCCCACTTCAGGACAAAGGTCTCAGACATGTCCTTCCACTCACGTCTGTTAATGGTCTTTCCATGCTAGTCTATTCCTGCAAATTTTCTTAGCTTGCCAATCCATCCCAATCTCTTCCTTCGCCTGCTTTAGTCCAAGAGCCAGGGCAGGATTTATTTACCCGAAGAATGCAAAAAGTTTATGAATAATGCCAGTTTCTACATGGCATAAGACATAAGAATCTTAGAACGAAATTCCTTTAGTAGGTGTGTGATGACGTCATCAACATGGCCGCCAAGTTAAGTGTGCTGTCACATACGATGAATCATAACTTCTCAGTCATTGGGTTTAGAATGATAATATTTTTATCAAAATATTGCTAATAAAATGAAGGGTAATCTTTTTACTTATATATATATATATATATATATATATATATATATATATATATATATATATATATATATATATATATATATACGAACTTTATAGGCTTTCCGGAAAATTTCACTCAAACATAGAAAATCGACATTTGATAAACGTCAGGTTTAATATTGATTTACTCGGAAACTAAAATGTTTCTGAAAAAAAAAATCATCATAAACAAAAAAGTTGGCCTATTCAGAATATGTATAAAATAGGGTTTAGACATATGTTATCAAATAGTCTACTCGTTACAGCCAGATTATAACTGGATCATTTTACAGGAATTACAAAGTAGCTTTGAAATGCATGCACTGATCATACTCTGTGGTAATGAAATTTCTTTAAAACTACTGTGTAGCTACACACACACACACACACACATATATATATATATATATATATATATATATATATATATATATATATATATATATATATTACATTACACATACACACATATATGTGTGTATATATATATGTATATATATATGTGTGTGTATGGATAGTGTGTGTGTGTGTGTACAAACATTACATATACTTTAATAAACACCCTTGATCATGCTCTGTGTTAGTAAACTGTCTTTAAAACTACTGTGTAGCCACATACACATATATTACATCACACACACACACACACACTATATATATATATATATATATATATATATATATATATATATATATATATATATATATATATATGTGTGTGTGTGTGTGTATAGTGTGTGTGCGTGTGTGTGTGAGTGTACAAACATGACATATGCTCTCATAAACACCCTTGACCAGACCTTGGAAGCCTTAAACACACGTCATCAGGGGTACGAACTCCACGAGCAGGTGCCTTAGTCCACGACGCACTAACAAAGGTACTTTCTGTAGCAAGTGTTCGGAGGAGCTCTGAGGATTTTTAATATCCATCCTAAAATTAATTGATTTAACATGGAAGAAAATATTACATGTGTCTTTGATATATTATCATTCTAGATTAAAAGTACAGTTTCATCCGCAAAGTATTATAAGAGTATGGTAAAATCAAAAATGGGTATAAGGACTCTGACAAAAATTTTGCTGCAGTCAAGATAACAATATCACAGCCTTATGAAGCACGTACCCGTGGGTACACCTTACAGTTAGATATTCCAACAGACTCCTTTCTGGAATCAATAATAAACACAAGTATTTTTGAGAAAATTTGTATCTTTTATTATTAATATTAATATTATTATTATTATTATTAAATGCTAAACTACAACCCTAGTTGGAAAAGCAGGATGCTATAAGGCCAGGGGTCTCAACAGGGAAAATAGCCCATTGAGGAAAGGAAACAAGGAAAAATTAAACATTTTAAGAACAGTAACATTAAAATAAATATTTCCTATAAAAACTATAAAAACTTAAAAAAAAAGAGAGAAATTAGATAGAATAGTGTGCCCGAGTGTACCCTCAAGCAAGAGAACTCTGACCCAAGACAGTGGAAGACCATGGTACAGAGGCTAAGACACTACCCAAGACTAAAGAACAGTGGTTTGATATTGGAGTGTCCTTCTCCTAGAAGGACACAAGTATATTTGAGAAACTTCGTACACCTTTCTGTAAGATATTCCAACAGACTCCTTTCTGAAATCAATGATAAACACAAGTATTTTTGAGAAACTTTGTATCTTTTCGTAGACTAAGAAGGAAAACATTCAAAGGAAAGGGAGAAGTATGTGAGAAATGCAAAACTTTAGATGCTGAGGTGAGTATTAAAAATCTAGTAAATTTTCTTAAAGACCATAAGCTTTTGTTGAACATTACAGACGAAGGTTTTGTTCCAATCGATGTATGCTATCATTCATGTAGAGAGAGAGAGAGAGAGAGAGAGAGAGAGAGAGAGAGAGAGAGAGAGAGAGAGAGAGAGAGAGAGAGAGAGAGAGAGATTATTACCATACAATCTGTGAAAAGTTTTTCTCAGCTGGATTTATCTTCCTTACAAGGAAGGAAAATAAAAGAAAAGTTGTAATGTAGTACTATATATTACAATATGGGCCCATTGACGTATTTCCATTCATAATAATTAGGTGGTTGGAGTAACTTGTTTATGAGCAATTCTTTATCAGAACTAAAATAACTGAATCATGGAGTTTCATGGCAGTGTTTTAGATGGCCCACTTAAACATTATATAGCTTGCATATATTATCAATGAAAAGTAACTGGTTCTCAAAATTTATGTGTATATATATATATATATATATATATATATATATATATATATATATATATATATATATATATATATATACACACACTGAATTACACAATTTTCGGTTTTTATGATAAATAAAATAACCCACAATGATGAGAGAAGGAAATGGTTCCTTCAAAAGTTAAATAAATTTTTCATTTTTCATACATTGTGGGTTATTTTATAAATATAAATATATATATATATATATATATATATATATATATATATATATATATATATATATATATATATATATACTGTGTGTATTCTCGTCCCTGTCTTAATACAGTACCTCAATACCTCACAAGAAATACTGAAAAACCATTTATCGTTATTAAAAGGAAATTTACGATCACTGTGTATCCTTGCATGATTGACCTTGAAAGATTTGTTATATAAGATTTTTAATATTAGCAATGGAACTTTTTTTTGTATGGTTCAGAAGATAATCATCTTGATGGGAACGGTAAAAGTCTCTCTCTCTCTCTCTCTCTCTCTCTCTCTCTCTCTCTCTCTCTCTCTCTCTCTCTCTCTCTTCTCTCTGTATACACACACACACACACACACACACATATATATATATATATATATATATATATATATATATATATACACACATATATACAGGATACCAGAGAACTTCAAATCAATCAATCAATATATATATATATATATATATATATATATATATATATATACATATATATATATATATATATATATATATATATATATATACAGGATGCCAGAGAACTTCAAATCAATCAATCAATCAATAATATATATATATATATATATATATATACATATATATATATATATATATATATATATATATATATACACAAACAAAAACTCCCCTCATTTTGGAATACAACCTTAGTCTACTCAAATGAAGGTCACGATGACGATATACACTTTATAGGTTACCTTAAACACGCACATACATTTTTATTACCTTTTCTAATCAAACTCTGGTCTTTTCAAATGCACGATATGACCACAACCAGTCACGCCAACAAAGTTTATAAAAGAACTCGTAACCTAAGTGATAACTCCATTTCAGGATTTGCATGGACACAACAGTCTTCTATATCAGCGAGATTATTATTATTATTATCATTATTATTATTATTATTATTATTATTACTATCCAAGCTACAACCCTAGTTGGAAAAGCAAGATGCTATAAGCCCAGGGGCTCCAACAGGGAAAAATAGCCCAGTGAGGAAAGGAAATAAGGAAATAAATATACGATGAAAAAAAATTAACAATAAATCATTCTAAAATAAGTAACAACGTCAAAACAGACATGTCATATATAAACTATTAACAACAACAAAAACAAATTCCTGACCAACTAAGTGATATTGTGTTGATTTTCAGCCATATGTTGACTCATTAGGGGTAATTCGAATCAAAAGTTACCAATTAGGTTACATTTATAGGTAGTAGGTTGGCCAGGGCACCAGCTACCCTTGAGATACTACCGCGAGAGAGTTATGATGTCCTTTGACTGGCCCGACAGTACTACATTGAATCAATCTCTGATTACAGTTCACTTTCCCTTTGCCTACACATTATTATTATTATTATTATTATTATTATTATTATTATTATTATTATTATTATTATTATTATTATTATTATTATTATTATTATTATTATTATTACTTACTAAGCTACAACCCTAGTTGGAAAAGCAGAATGCTATAAGCCCAGGGGTCCCAACAGGGAATATAGCCCAGTAAGGAAAGGAAAGAAGGAAAAATAAAGTATTTTAAGAAGAGTAACAACATTAAAAAAATATATATATTTCTTATATAAACTATAAAAACTTTAACAAAACAAGAGGAAGAATAGTCTGGCTTATTCTTCACAGATTCTCCACTGTTCTCATACACCTGACAACAATGAGATTACCAAACAATTCTTCTTCGCCCAAGGGATTAACTACTGCACTGTAATTGTTCAGTGGCTACTTTTCTCTTGGAGAGGTTTGAAGAAACTCTTTTGCTATGGTAGGCAGCTCTTCTAGGAGGACACTGCAAAATCAAACCATTGTTCTCTAGTCTTGGGTAGTGTCATAGACTCTGTACCATGGTCTTCCACTGTCTCTTGGGTTAGAGTTCTCTTGCTTGAGGGAACACTTGGGCACCAAATTCTAATTTCTCTTCCTCTTGTTTTGTTAAAGATTTATAATTTATATAGGAAATATCTATTTTAATGTTGTTACTATTCTCAACATATATCTTTCCTTGTTTCCTTTCCTCACTGGGCTATTTTCCCTGTTGGGCCCCCTGGGCTTAAGGCATCCTGCTTTTATAACTATGGTTGTACCTTAGCAAGTAATACTACTAATAATAATAATAATAGGCAAGAATTTTTGGTAAAACTAACTCTCTGGTACGAATGATATCGGTGTTATCTGAAACGGGGTGAGGTTGAATTAAACCCATTTTCATATTAGTTTTGACTGAAGATTTGAAAAAAAAATCGTGAGTTTTTTTTATAAAATTCTCATAAAAATTTTAAAATGAAATAGCTTAATTCTACAAAAAAAAGTTAAAACAGAGACAAGAATATTTGAAAGAAAAATTAATGAGTTTTAGTGATCAAATTCTCATAAAATTTTTAAATGAAATAACTTAATTCCACAAAAAAAAGTTAAAATAAAGACAAGAATATTTGAAAGAAAAATTCATGAGTTTTAGTGATAAAATTCTCATAAAATTTTTTAAATGAAATTGCTTAATTATAAAAAAAAAAAAGTTAAAAGAGAGACAAGAATATTTGAAAGAAAAATTCATGAGTTTTAGTGATAAAATTCTCATAATTTTTTTTCAAGATGAAATAGCTTAATTCTACAAAAAAAAGTTTAAATAGAGAAAAGAATATTTGAATGAAAAATTCATGAGTTTTCGTGATAAAATTCTCATCAAAAATTTTTAAATGAAATAGCTTAACTCAACAAAAAAAATTTAAATAGACAATATTTGAAAGAAAAATTCGTGAGTTTTAGTGATAAAATTCTCATCAAAATTTTAAAATTAAATAGCTTAATTCCATGAAAAAAAAAAGTTAAAATAGAGACAAAATAGAATATCTTTCTTTATATTATCATAATATTATTAATTATAATAATAATAATAATAATAATAATAACAATAATAATAATAATAGTAATAATATGTTACTTAAATTCAGTATCATACCATCGAATCTCGACTCGTGTAGAGGCAATTATAAGAAAATCATTTCCTGAGTGAATCACATATCAAAAAGATCTCAGCTAATTAACATCCGAGAACTAAATTCATGTGCCTTAATTACAGAAATTACCATAACCTGAACACATGAAAAGAAGTCATCTTTATAAGCTACAGGACGAAATTACGTCAAGGCTCAATATCTCTCTCACTGATTAATGTGTCCTGATTTATATGAAAATCAATATGACTATATCAGATGTTTTTCGGTGGATAACCTTCGACAGGTAGGTATAATGTTTGAGTTTAGATTTGTAATCGTCAGATTTGCATGTAGCAGAGATAATTTGTTCTCTTCATTTATTTATTTCCTTATTTCCTTTCCTCACTGAGCTATTTTTCCCTGTTGGAGCCCCTGGGCTTATAGCATCTTGCTTTTCCAACTAGGGTTGTAGCTAACAATAATAATAATAATAATAATAATAATAATTTACTTAAGGGAAAGATAATATACACGAGAGAGAGAGAGAGAGAGAGAGAGAGAGAGAGAGAGAGAGAGAGAGAGAGAGAGAGAGAGAGAGAGAGAGAGAGGAAAACAGAATTAGGTGATTTACTTAAGGGAAAGATAATATACACGAGAGAGAGAGAGAGAGAGAGAGAGAGAGAGAGAGATCAGATTTGCATGTAGCAGAGATAGGG
>NC_090743.1:2961452-2963952 GCF_036898095.1 Palaemon carinicauda
AGGACGATGTAAATCGTCTCTGTGGAGACCTAAAACCCGCAACTTTCAACTTTTTTTATAACCTCTACAAAGGAGACCTTGTACAATAGCCCCAAGGGGGTACTGTAGGATACAGTGCCCTAGATAAGATTGGGGGTGATACATTATTTTAATGTATACTGCATAATCTATAGGCTGGAATCAACTGAATTTATGGATGTGGGCTACAGAGCCCAGTTCTGGGGTCTGTGAGGCCATTCAGTGTCTAACTTCATCTAGGGTAAAAGCCTAGACACTATGAGGTAGAAGATAAGAGAGGTAGGAAAGCAAAAAGGAAGAAAGGAAGAGGGAAAGAAGGTAAATTAGGAGGATATAATTAAGTGCAGCAAAGCTTTTCAGGTTGGCCTTTTC
This sequence comes from Palaemon carinicauda, assembly GCF_036898095.1. NCBI lineage: Eukaryota > Metazoa > Arthropoda > Malacostraca > Decapoda > Palaemonidae > Palaemon > Palaemon carinicauda. Next base: position 2,961,843 of record NC_090743.1, read on the forward strand.
CAGGCCAAAAACATCAAATTTGGCCATTTTGATATTGGTTGTGCAGCAAGGCTTTTCAGGTTGGCCCTTTTCAGGACAAAAACATCAAATTTGGCCTTTTTGATATTGGTTGTACAGCAAGGCTTTTCAGGTTGGCCCTTTTCAGGACAAAAACATCAAATTTGGCCTTTTTGATATTGGTTGTACATCAAGGCTTTTCAGGTTGGCCCTTTTCAGGCCAAAAACATCAAATTTGGCCATTTTGATATTGGTTGTGCAGCAAGGCTTTTCAGGTTGGCCCTTTTCAGACCAAAAACATCAAATTTGGCCATTTTGATATTGGTTGTGCAGCAAGGCTTTTCAGGTTGGCCTTTTTTCAGGCCAAACAACATAAAATTTGGCCTTTTTGAAATTGGTTGTACAGCAAGGCTTTTCAGGTTGGCCTTTTTTTCAGGCTAAAAAAATCAAATTTGGCCTTTTTGAAATTGGTTGGTCTTTAAAAAAAAAACCATAAATTTTGGCCTTTTTTTTAAAAAATTGGTTGACCTTTAGTAATGGCATGAAAAAACGGTGGGCCTTAAATACTATAGTTTTGGCCTTTTCTACCAAAGGGTTGGCCTTTTAAAGCTGTGCCTGACTAGAAGTTGGCCTTTTCTCATTTAGAAAACCTGGCAACCCTGAAAAAGATAGTTGCAATGACCCTTAGGCAATGCCTACAGTAGACCATGCAGGGTATACTAACGGCACTAACTCCCTATGGGAGTTCTGCTTTTATAGCTAGTTACTTTTTCTTACTGTTGATGGTTAAGTGTGTACGAAAAATTACAATAACAGGTCAAGAATTGAATGCAGAACATCATTTGAGAAAAAAAAAAAAAATATATATATATATATGTATATATATATATGATAAATTTTTGCACATTTAAACGTGTTTCTTTCATATTTCAAATAAGCCATATATATTAATACATTAAAGTCTGGATTCTCTTAACGACCTCGGGATCAGAGCCCCAGGCGGAACCGCCCAAAGACTATAATATCGGACCGGCGGGGATTTGAACCCTCGTCCAAGATATCTGTATGCCAGTGACCATACCACTCAGCCACGAAGTGGTATGGTCACTGGCATACAGATATCCTGGACGAGGGTCCAAATCCCTGCCGGTCCGATATTATAGTCTTTGGGCGGTTCCGCCTGGGGCTCTGATCCCGAAGTCGTTAAGAGAATCCAGAATTTAATGTATTAATATATATGGCTTATTTGAAATATATATATATATATATATATATATATATATATATATATATATATATATATATATATATATATATATATACCTAATTTCTTGAGTAGTGTGTTCTTTTAAAGCCTCCCTAACGTTTCAACCCTTATCATCACCAATCTATCATTATTATCATCATCATCCTGAGCTTCTTCAGAGAAACCTCATCAATCTAAAAGAGAAATTTTGGAGAAATTTTGAAATTAAGATGAAAAATGAGGAAGCTAAATTAAAGGTCTGAAAAACGCATAATTTTTGTCATGTAACTTCATATGTCAACATATGTTGCAAGATACTAATTCATAAAGGTCAATTGACTAGCAGGTGCAAACGAGAGAGAGAGAGAGAGAGAGAGAGAGAGAGAGAGAGAGAGAGAGAGAGAGAGAGAGAGAGAGAGAGAGAGAGAGAGAGAGAGTCTTCCTCATTAGAGCTTGTACCACGAGGAGGGTAAGTTTGCTGATCAAGTTGTTTCTCAAATTGCCAAAACGAGAAGAGTAAGTTTGCTGATTAAGCTGTTTTGTAAATTGCCAAAACAAGAAGAGTGAATTTGTTGATCAAGTTTTTTAAATTGCCTAAACGAGAAGAGTACGTTTGTTCATCAAGTTGTTTTTTAAATTGCCAAAAACGAGACAAGTAAGTTTGCTGATCAAGTGTTTTTTAAATTGCCAAAACGAGAAGAGTAAGTTTGCTGATCAAGTTGTTTTTTAAATTGCCTAAACGAGAAGAGTAAGTTTGCTGATCAAGTTGTTTTTTAAATTGCCTAAACGAGAAGAGTAAGTTTGCTGATCAAGTTGTTTTCTAAATTCCCTAAACGAGAAGAGTAAGTTCGCTGATCAAGTTATTTC
>NC_090743.1:3321452-3331808 GCF_036898095.1 Palaemon carinicauda
TAGGTTGTTTTATTTCTTGCTATATTAGATTGTTGTTGTTGTTGTTGTTGTTGTTGTTGTTGTTGTTGTTGTTGTTGTTGTTGTTGTTAATAATAATAATAATTAAATAATCATTAATAGTTAATTAATAGTAATTAATGATAATTAATAATAATAATAATAATAATAATAATAATGATAATAATAATAAATAATTTATTATTGTTATTATTATTATTAACTATTATCAATTATTATTATCAATTATCCATTATTATTAATTAATTATTAATTATTAATTATTATAATTATTATTATTATTATTATTATTATTATTATTATTATTATTATTATTTTAGTTTATACGTTTGGTTTAATTCCATAATTGTTTATTTATTTATCGATTTGTGTATTTTTAATTTGTTTGTATTGAAATACTTTTTATTGGTATAAAATTATTTTCACGAATGATTTTATAAGTTTTCTGATACAGTTTTGTCTAGTTTAAAAAAGTTTTTTTTTTTTTTTGTGGGGGGGGAACGTAATTTTATTATTAATTATTATTATTATTATTATTATTTATTATTATTATCTATTATTATTATTATTATTATTATTTATTTATTCATTATTATTTATTATTATTATTATTATTATTATTATTCTTATTATTAAGAATAATAATAATAATAATAATAATATAATAATAATACTCTTAAAAATTTGCATTAAAAAAACGGTAAATATTTGGCTACATTTATTCCAGGATTATTATTATTATCATCATTATTATTATTATTTTTATTATTATTATTATTATTATTAGCTAAGCTACAACACTAGTTGGAAAAGCAGGATTCTATAAGGCCAGGGGCTTATCTTTAGAAATTTTACACTCGGTCTGTCCAAAATGAACTACAGATGCTCCGTTTTTTTTGGGGGGTGGGGGGATTTTTAATATTGGTTATTTTTCCTTATTTCCTTTCCTCACTGGGCTATTTTCCCTGTTGGGGCCTCTCGGCTTATAGCACCCTGCTTTTCCAACTAGTGTTGTTGCTTAGCATTTAATAATAATAATAAATAATAATAATAATAATAATAATAATAATAATATAATATAATAATAATAATAACCGTCAGTGGTTCACGACAAACGGATTATTCTTTTCACTTAGATGTTTATTTTAAAAGTTTAAAACAGACTTGGCATTCTCTTAGATTAAAGACTTATCTTTATAGGAGTTTGTTCGTGCGTCTGTCGTTCTATCCAAGGGGAGAAATATGCCTTTAATTTATCATTCTTCACTTTTATTGTTGAAGTTTTCAATGGAGTTTTCAATGGGCGAGCATTGTCAGCAGTGTTGCCATTTTTTTAATGAAAATTTACCCCTACGACATATTCAGGAAGTAGGCCTAATGGGAGTTGTTCGATACTCCTCTTTAACTACTGCTTTCACTTGCTCCATCTGTTCTTTTTGTTCTGTCCTGATTGTTCTTTTTGTTCTGTACTGATCATACTTCGGTCTAGATCACACCTGCAACATCAGGGTACTCAATGTGGACACTCCTGTTCGTGTCCTCTTTCACCCCATGCATTTGTCTTGTTCCTCTTTCAACTTTCCGATACATTCTCTCTCCTCTCTCTCTCTCTCTCTCTCTCTCTCTCTCTCTCTCTCTCTCTCTCTCTCTCTCTCTCTGCCAGGGGGCAATTCATCATTTAGAATCTCTCTCTCTCTCTCTCTCTCTCTGCCAGGGGGCAATTCATCATTTAGAATTCCTCTCTCTCTCTCTCTCTCTCTCTCTCTCTCTCTCTCTCTCTCTCTCTCTCTCTCTACCAGGGGGCAATTCATCATTTAGAATTCTCTCCTCTCTCTCTCTCTCTCTCTCTCTCTCTCTCTCTCTCTCTCTCTCTCTCTCTCTCTGCCAGGGGGAAATTCATCATTTAGAATCTCTCTCTCTCTCTCTCTCTCTCTGCCAGGGGGCAATTCATCATTTAGAATCTCTCTCTCTCTCTCTCTCTCTCTCTCTCTCTCTCTCTCTCTCTGCCAGGGGGCAATTCATCATTTAGAATTTCTCTCTCTCTCTCTCTCTCTCTCTCTCTCTGCCAGGGGGCAATTCATCATTTAGAATTTCTCTCTCTCTCTCTCTGCTCTCTCTCTCTCTCTCTCTCTCTCTCTCTCTCTCTCTCTGCCAGGGGCAATTCATCATTTAGAATCTCTCTCTCTCTCTCTCTCTCTCTCTCTCTCTCTCTTTCTCTGCCAGGGGGCAATTCATCATTTAGAATCTCTCTCTCTCTCTCTCTCTCTCTCTCTCTCTCTCTCTCTCTCATCTCTCTCTCTCTCTCAGCAGGCAATTCACTACTTTGTATTTGACTTTATTCTATATTTAACTTGTCTCCTCTCTTAGTCATTATGTACTTTAATCCTATTTTGTGACCTAGTGGTTACTCCTATTACTGCACCTACGGAGAAGACATCAGCCAATGTGTTAGTTTTAACCTACTTTGTGGTTTGAACCACTTTAACTGACAATTGTTCAATCTGCCTTGCTTGCCTAATGGTTAGGTCCCTCCGTAAAACAACTCCCTTACTTTGATGAGTTTGCAACTGAATCAGATGACCCAACAAAAAAGAACTCTTTTTAAGAATAAAGATTTTATGGTAACCAGATTTCAAATCAATAGTGGTATAGTATTTGCTTTCCTATACCTTCGTAAGTAACTCTTTGATCGAGGGCAAATGATATAGATTAGGCCTATCTTCAGTAATAGCATTCAATTTCCCTTAATTATTGCAAATTTTTATTGTTTTTTCTAACTGCAACAATTGAAAAGTCCGTAGGATTCACTTTTATCAGCTGTTTAATTTAGTAATTATCCTTTCTACTGCTTGAAAGTTAACTGAGATCCTATAGGACTTTGAGAAAATATCAAATCGTTGTTAGGTTTCATCACTTAAAGGAAAATTGATCAATCCTTTTAGGTAGCACATCTTCAATCTCTATATCATCTGCATAATTCCTCACACTGTTATTAATTACATTTTTTATGTAGCTGAGCTTACTTTATTAAGTTCTTAGTGTGTTCGTGCACATGAGCTGGAGTCGTGAATCACATGATTCATTGGCAAGTTTGCACACCTCGAATTCGAATATTGAATCTTGTTTAAAAAACTATTTTTCCATTACTTAATCACCATCACCTATATGTCTTCGATGCTCCCTCTTATATTCTTCCAGAACTTTCAACAGTCATTATACAGTGTTGCCAGTTTGGCCTTTTAAACAGTACAGAGTTGCCCGTTTGGCATTTTCAGGCCAAAAAAACCTCCAATTTGGCCTTTTCTAAAAATTGGTTGTCCTTCAGTAACATAAAAAGGCGGGTCTTCGATACTATATATTTGGCATTTTTCTACTAATGGGTTTGCCTTTTAAAGCTTTTCCAGATTAGAAGTTGACCTTTTCTCATTTAGAAAAACTGGCAACCTAGGCCTATGTCTGGTCGTTTGTTATGGGGCTTTACATTATCGTCCCCTCTGGTATTGTAGTTAAGGGGGTAGGGAGAGGAAAGTGAGGGGGTCACTTTCCCCTTTCATCCCCTTTTTAGAAAGCTCATACCTTCCTGCCAGCACTTTTAAGGACTTTCTTTCACCTCCTTTTGTAGTAATGATATCAATCTGTATAATGGCTAGCCCCAAAAATACATCAATCCCCTGTATACCCAAGGTTGGCTCTAGGGAAAAGTCATGCATAAGATTGTGCAATCCAAACTAAGGCGACTGCCATACCAGCGTTTTATACACAGTGATCAGGGTTGCCGTATTCTCCACACTAGGCAACTCCCACAAAACACTGATTCAAGAATCAGTCATCCTTTCTGGCTGCCCAAAGGCAAGAGCCGGGTCTTACACAAGGTAAGGCAATCTATACAGACAGACAGACAAGAATCAGTCTTTCTGTGAGTCGGCAACATCAAGCGCTGAACTCCACTGAAGTCTGCCTAGTCCTTTAGCATCCACACTTTTATAGACTTACAATTATTGTAATTTTTATATAGATATCACGGGGAAAATAAATAATAAAACACCCTTATTAATTATTTATTACTTTTTATTACATTTTAATCGACATACATCATCACTTTACAAAGTGTGGAATTTATTAAGACAATCGGTACTCCTGACAGAGGCTAGCTCGAGGTACATCCTTGTACTTGCTCTCGTGTCTGTACAAACCGTGTTTCACACAATTGTACATAATTCCTTTTGTATATATTATGCTTGTATCTTCTCTCTTCCCTCGCACTAAAACGAACATGAAAATTCATGTCTGGTTTTTCCTCTGTAATATTGTCTGTCTTGTGAACTTGTTATGTCCTGTTGCCTTGAGGTTTTGTATATAAGGAGAATGTTCTACAATAATATAACTCGGTTGTTTCCAATCTGCCTTTGAGTTCACAGCCTTACTCGGCGCCGTCACATGTCTATGGTGGCTGTGACTGTCTTACTTTTTAAAATTCATACGTACCGCCCTGACCCTGAGCCGTGATGCACAGTTATGGGATGAGCCTGCAATCTTACCCCTGAGATTGACTTAACCCCAAGAACCTCGTGGATGAGTCCAGAAGAGCCCCTGGCCCCTGAGGGAAGCACCTCGATGCTCCGAAAGGGTGGCCCGCTCCTTTCATCAGCCTTGGAAAAGGTGGCCCGCTCCTTTCATCAGCCTTGGAAAAGGTGGCCCGCAGCCTTGGAAAAGGTGGCCCGCTCCTTTCATCAGCCTTGGAAAAGGTGGCCCGCTCCTTTCATCAGGCTTTGATCCTTGCTGCCTCATAAAAGGTTGCCACTTTCCTCTAGGTAAGGGTAGAAGAGACTCTAGCTATTTGGTAAGAAGCTCTTCTAGAAGGACACTCCAAAATCAAACCATTGTTCTCTAGTCTTGGGTAGTGTCATATCCTCTGTACCATGGTCTTCCACTGTCTTGGGTTAAAGTTCTCTTGCTTGAAGGTACACTCGGGCACACTATTCTATTTTTTTTCTCTTCCTCTTGTTTTGTTAAAGTTTTTATTGTTTATATAGTAGATATTTATTCTAATATTACTATTCTTAAAATATTGAATTTTTCCTTGTTTCCCTTCCTCACTGGACTTTTTTCCCTGTTGGAGCCCTTGGGCTTATAGCATCCTGCTTTTACAACTAGGGTTGTAGCTTAGCAAGTAATAATAATAATGATAATAATTATAAAACAGGGAGGCATGGTTCTCCCTCTTTCCCTTTCCTTGGAAACCTTTGCCTCCTCGTCCTCAGATACTTCCTTGCTTGCTTTTCTTTTGGGGGTTGGGCAATCCCGAGGAGAGGTGACCTTAGACCTGACAGGAGTAGCAATGGCAGGATTGTGGGCTGGAGTACATTTCTTGTAGATTAACCCCATTGCCACACTTCCAGCAAACGCTGATATCCCCATCAGTTGGGACAATGGCCTCCCCTTCCCCTAATTGTTTGTTGTTGTCAATTCATAATTCTGACCATCCTTTACATTCAGATCTTCCTGGATAATTCCATCTTGCTCGTAATACTGGGCAGGCAGTTAATTCTAATAGCCAGGCCTTCTCCATCAAGAGGCTCAATACTACACAGTATTCTAGAAGTTTTATTCCAGCTGTGACCAAGTTGTGGAATGATAATCCTAATCGGGTAGTTGAATCAGTAGAACTTCAAAAGTTCAAAGTTGTAGCAAATGTTTTTATGTTGAACAGGCTGACATAATTTTTTTCATAGTTTATATTTGACATATATGTTTTGACTTTGTTACTGTTTGTAGAATGATTTATTGTTAATTTGTTCTCATAATTTATTTATTTCCTTATTTCCTTTCCTCACTGGGCTATTTTTCCCTGTTGGAGTCCTTGAGCTTATAGCATCTTGCTTTTCCAACTACGGTTGTAGCTTGGCTAGTAATAATAATAATAATAATAATAATAATAATAATAATAATTACACCATGTGGTCGTCTTAAACGTGGGTAGCCCATGCGGAATTATTCATTTGTTCTAGGCTGTATATGATATTATTGTATGGGCACCAGGACATCAGCCAGCGTTTTGTTGTTGTCAGGCAAATATCTGCATAGATGAAGATTCATCTGCTTTATGGTTTTCATATGGATAATTGTCTTCTTATCACCCATGGTTAAGTTGGCACTCTCGTTTGATATGCTATCACAATCCCTGAATATGCCAGTCACGAAACTGAGGACGGACTCTCCTACCATAATTTTTGTTTTTATAATTCTCCTTCATATTGCCTTTTCTTACATTATGCAAAGCGTATTTCTCTAGTAGTTGCCGACTTTTATCTCGGACAATTTCCAAATGATAACATTCTGCTTTGTCACTGTTGCTTTGACAAAAGCCCATTTCTTCCATTTTGGTGAACATTTGTTTAGCAGCTACTAAATGATCCGAGGCTGATGCCTGCATCTGGCAAAGACCAGGGGCCCCGTCGTTTTGATATGGTGATAAATACCATGCTTGGTAGGAACTTTGGGCCTTTGGCAAAGTTCTGGTCGGAGGACTTCCGGTTACGACATGACGAAGTGGGTGTAGGCATCCGTGGGTGCGCTGATGTGGAGTGCGAGGTAAGATGTGTTGCCGGTATGAGTCTGTGTTGGCTAAACATGGATGTAATGGGAGAGGAAATCTGCATCAATTATTGGCAGTATTACATTGGTAATGAGAAACTTCCAATAGTGTGAGTGTCTTGTACCCGTGGGTGGGGAGCTCAGATTCGTTGGCAGCTACCAGGCAGACATCAGTAGGCTTAGAATGACTACGTCATGTCCTGGAGAGGGGTATTGGTAGAAAGGAATGGTAAGCACCATTGTCTACCAAAAACCACACATCAGTACCTGAATCATGTAAAAAGAAAATAATAGTGCTGGGAGACAACCCCCACAAGCGATGGCCTACTTTAAGTTTTTTGGCCATTGACAACTACCGTAACATTTCTTTGCAGCAGCCTTGAATCTGTAGTGGTAGTAACATAACTGCAGCCAATGAGCATTTTTAAGTGGCTGTAGAGGTCATGGTTGGGGCGTGAATGAGGGGCGGCATATATGGGTGGTCGGTGGCTTTGTCTCCACTACAGCATCATATCACGGGGTGGGCGTCTGTGCCCTCCCACATTCACGTCACCTTTGGTTGGTGTTGAATGGTTGTCCTCTTCACCAGGATTAGAGGTGTTGATGGAGGTCTTGAAGGTGGTGAAGTGGCTGTCCATAAAGACGTCCACTTTGGTCATCAGGTTCTTCATGGGCTAGGTATCGACATCAGGGATGGAGATATGTACAGGTGTGGGTAGGCGTCGTACTAAAAAGGGCACGAAGTAGGTTCACTTCCCGAGGAGAGCCATCTGTGGCAGGTTGCAGGTGAGCAATACTGGTTATTTCCCTGAGAGCGAGTGAGCCTTTTGGACCCACAAAGGTTGTTGAGAGAGCTGAACAAGTTTGGCTATATAGGTGGCTGGCAATGGTGAGTACTGCTCCAGGTGTGCGATGGATCACGAGGAAAGGGCCCCTGTGAGTGAGCGTTAGTGTTGGCTTGCTAGTGTCATTGCACAGGAAAATGTGCGATGACTTGTGCAAATCTGCAAGTATGTGTTGTTTTTCTGAGGGCTTGTAAGTTTGGCGGCAAGTAGTAAATTTTCTCTTAACTCGACGTAGGCACTGAAGATTGTCGGAGGAGATAGTAGTTTGGAAATATTCGGCAGGGACGACCATCGGGTCGCCATACACCATTTTAGTTGCCGAAACATCCAGGGCATCTTTAGGAGTGGTCCTTCGTCCCAGGAGGACCCAGGGAAGCTGAGTATACCAGTTGGAGTCATTGCATCGGGACATTAAAATTGCTTTGAGGGTGTGATGAAAACGTTCAACCATTCTGTTGGCTGCAAGGTTGTAGACTGTAGTCTGATGTAGAGTGATGCCCAGGAGATTCTCTAATGATGTCCAAAATTGAGAGGTGAAAGTGGTACCCCTGTCAGAAGTAATATGCTCAAGGATATCAAATGTCGCTATCCACCGTTAGAATAAGGTGAATGTACATGAGGCAGGTGTTGCAGTTTACATGTGCATGGCTTCAGGCCAACGAGTGGAACAGTTAAAGATGGTAAACGGGGTAACGATGTCCTTGTGTTGTGGGTAGCGGACCTACTATATCAACGTGAATGTGAGCAAAATGACACTGAGGTAGATGGAAGGTGCACACACCTGAATCAGTGTGTCAATGTACTTTTGAAGTTTGACATGAAGTACAGGCACGGACCTAATCCATAGCATCCTTAGTCATGCCGTGCCAAATTAACTTCAGTAGCTGTGCCGTAGATTGGGGCGATGGGTATGAAAGGCCATGGATGAAATCAAACAACTGAAGCTGCATGAGGCCAGATATCCAATGTTTGTGGTCTACCAGTACGGATGTCACAGAGGGTGGTGGTGTTGGAGTTGTCGAGGGGGACGTCTCCCCAAAGGAAGGGATGTGCAGGATGTCCTACATGCTTAGTACTCTGGTTCTTTTCATTGGACTTCTACTAAGGCATTGTAATGCAATCCCATATGAAAAACAGCCAATGTGTTTTGGGGCAATTAAAAAGTACATGATGAGAGGCGATGAATTAAATGACCTTTATATTGCAAGAGGATTTGTCAAAGTTAATTTTCACAGAAACATGAGCAGAAATCTTATTCAAAGTGAATAAATGAGTTAAGTACATCGTCAATAAAACTCTTAAATTTTTCTAATTGAATATCTAAGGTAATATAAGTGTCTTGCAGACTTCTAAATTACTGGAACAGTTTATGCTAATGGTAATTAGCAATGAAACGCTTTCAATTTACAGATACACTCGGGGAGAACGGACTTAGAGAGGAAACGCTTAAGCTAATAACAAATACTTATAATATTGGGCGTCTGTTGAGTGTCGTTGTCTGCCTTAGCTGAGATAAGCCTACCATGACTGATGGGCTTACTGAGGGTTGCCCACTCACAACTTGAGCTTGACCTGAACTCGGATCCAAATAACTTCTCTTGGCCTATCAGCTGTTCTTATTTCTCACACATTGCTGGGGGGTATGAGGGCTTGTTTAGCCTCTGGGTAGCGGTGGCAGGTGATGCAACCGCATCAGGCCGGTTCTCGCCTCCTTTCTGTCCCCTCTCCCCGGTGTACCTGTTGACATGGAAACAGATTCAGTACAAGTGTGCTTGGGTCAGCAGATATCAAACAATGACACAAGTTAGATCAAACTGCTTCGCACACTGCCCAGGGATAATGGAGATGAGGTCATAGGTTGGCAACCGCCGCCCTACTTTCTACGCATTTACCTAACTCAGTTATGTTTTATTTTAATCTCTTTATATGTGACATTCATGACAGGGCATCAGCAATGGGATTTATTTTACCAGGAATGTGTTGAAGGTAGCAATTATATTCAGACACGGCGGAGCGATGTCTGAATTGACGGGCGGACCAGGCGTTGCACTGTCGAGTGAAGGCGTGCACTAGAGGCATGTGGCCCATGAGAATGATGATAGGCATACCTTCTAAGAAGTGGCTAAAGTGACGAACAGCCAAATACACTGCTAGCTATTTGTGATCGAAGGTGGAGTAGCCGGATTCCACCTTGGAGAGTTTTCCATAGATGAAGGCTAAAGGGCTGGGCGAGCTGTTGACCACCTGCTCTAATACTGCATGTAGATGTAGAGAGCGAGGTCAGAGGGTTTAGGTTGAAGAGGTATCAACGCGTAAGTCTGCAGTAACTACCCATCGGTGAGCAACATTAACCAGGAGGGGGAAATGGGAGAGGAAATCTGCACCGAGGATTGGCAATGTGATGTCAGCAACGAGAAACTTACAATATTTGGCCCTCCCAAAACAATAATTTTTGAGTCTTGTACCCGTGGGTAGGGATCGCAGATCCATTGGCTACTACCAGGCAGACGTCGGCAGGCATAGAATGACTCAGTCCTGTCCTGGAGAGTGAAATTGGTAGAAGAGAATGGCAAGCACCACAGCATTCGCTCCTGGAAACCGCTTCAGCGTGTGATCACCCAAAACATTTGCTCCTGGAAATCGTTCCACACTGTCTACCAAAAATCACATGCCCGTATCTACATCATGTAAAGAGAAAAGATAAGTGATAGGGGAAGGCACTGCTATAAATGATGGCCTACTTACAGGTTTTTTGGCCATTGATAGCATAATTGCGGCCAATGTGCGTTAGTAAATGGCTGGAGAGGTCGCTGACTGGGGCGTGAGTGAGGGGTGGCATAAGGGGATGGTGGGTGACTTTGTTGCTGTTCCAGAACTCCACGGGGTGAGCGTTTGCGTT
>NC_090743.1:3339808-3354808 GCF_036898095.1 Palaemon carinicauda
ACCAAATAAGGTGGTTACCGGAAATTGGGATCAAATAAGGTTCAGTTACCCGAAACTGAGATCAAATAAGGTTGTTGCTCAAAATTGGGACCAAATAAGGTTGTTACCTGAAATTGGGATCAAATAAGGTGGGTACCTGAAATTAGGACCAAATAAGGTGGTAACCTGAAATTGGGATCAAATAAGGTTCAGTTACCCGAAACTGAGATCAAATAAGGTTGTTGCTCAAAATTGGGACCAAATAAGGTTGTTACCTGAAATTGGGATCAAATAAGGTGGGTACCTGAAATTAGGACCAAATAAGGTGGTAACCTAAAATTGGGATCAAATAAGGTTCAGTTACCCGAAACTGAGATCAAATAAGGTTGTTGCTCAAAATTGGGACCAAATAAGGTTGTTACCTGAAATTGGGATCAAATAAGGAGGTTACCTGATATTAGGACCAATAAGGTGGTTACCTGAAATTGGGTCCAAATAAGGTGGTTACCTGAAATTAGGACCAAATAAGGTGGTTACCAGAAATTGAGATCAAATAAGTTTCAGTTACCTGAAACTGGGATTAAATAAGGTTGTTACTCAAAATTGGGAAATAAGGTTGTTACCCAAAATTGGGACCAAATAAGGTTGTTACCTGAGATTGGGTCCAAATAAAGTTGTTACCTGGAATCGGGATAAAATAAGGTTTAGTTACCCGAAACTTTGACCAAATAAGGTTGTTACCCGAAATTTGGACCAAATAAGGCTGTTACCAGAAACTGGTACCTAATAAGGTTAAGGTAATCGGTATTGGGATCAAATAAGGTTCAATTTATCGGAATCTGGATAAAATAAGGCTGTTTTCCCGAAATTGGGACCAAATAAGGTTGTTACCAGAAATTGGGACCAAAAAAGGGTTGTAACCGAAATTGGGACTAAATAAGGGTTTTAACCGAAATTGGGACCAATTACAGTTGTTACCCGAAATTGGGATAAATTAAAGTTGTTACCCGAAATTGGGACCAAATAAGGTTGTTACCCGAAATTGGGACCATATAAGGTTGTTACTCGAAATTGGGACCTAATAAGGTTGTTACCCGAAATTGGGACCAAATAAGATTTTTCAACGGAAATTGGGACCATATAAGGTTGTTACCCAAGAATGGGTAATTCCAGGTTTTGTAAGTACCCAAGAATGGGTACTTCCAGGTTTTGTAAGTTCCCAAGAATGGGTACTTCCAGGTTTTGTAAGTTCCCAAGAATGGGTACTTCCAGGTTTTATAAGTACCCAAGAATGGGTACTTCCAGGTTTTGTAAGTTCCCAAGAATGGGTACTTCCAGGTTTTGTAAGTTCCCAAGAATGGGTACTTCCAGGTTTTGTAAGTACACAAGAATGGGAAATTCTTGTTTTGAAAGTACCCAAGAATGGGTAATTCCAGGTTTTGTAAGTACCCAAGAATGGGTAATTCCTGTTTTGAAAGTACCCAAGAATGGGTAAATCCTGTTTTGAAAGTACCCAAGAATGGGTACTTCCAGGTTTTATGAGTACCCAAGAATGGGTACTTCCAGGTTTTATGAGTACCCAAGAATGGGTACTTCCAGGTTTTATGAGTACCCAAGAATGGGTACTTCCAGGTTTTATGAGTACCCAAGAATGGGTACTTCCAGGTTTTGTAAGTACCCTAGAACGGGTAATTCCAGGTTTTGTAAGTACCCATGAATGGGTAATTCCAGGTTTTATAAGTAACCTAGAATGGGTAATTCCAGGTTTTGTAAGTACCCATGAATGGGTAATTCCAGGTTTTGTAAGTACTCATGAATGGGTAATTCCAGATTTTGCAAGTACCTAAGAATGGGTAATTCCAGATTTTGCATGTACCTAAGAATGGGTAATTCCAGGTTTTGTAGTACCCAAGAATGGGTAATTCCAGACTTTGCAAGTACCCAAGAATGGGTAATTCCAGGTTTTTTAAGTACACAAGAATGGGTATTTCCAGGTTTTGTAAATACCCAAGAATGGGTAATTCCAGGTTTTTTAAGTACCCAAGAATGGGTAATTCCAGGTTTTGTAAGTACCCAAGAATGGGTATTTCCAGGTTTTGTAAATACCCAAGAATGGGTAATTCCAGGTTTTGTAAGTACCCAAGAATGGGTAATTCCATGTTTTGTAAGTACCCAAGAATGGGTAATTCCATGTTTTGTAAGGACCCAAGAATGGATAATTCCAGATTTTGTAAGGACCCAAGAATGGGTAATTCCAGATTTTGTAGTACCCAAGAATGGGTAATTCCATGTTTTGTAAGGACCCAAGAATGGATAATTCCAGGTTTTGTAAGGACCCAAGAATGGGTAATTCCATGTTTTGTAAGGACCCAAGAATGGATAATTCCAGGTTTTGTAAGTACCCAAGAATGGGTAATTCCATGTTTTGTAAGGACCCAAGAATGGATAATTCCAGGTTTTGTAAGGACCCAAGAATGGGTATTTCCATGTTTTGTAAGGACCCAAGAATGGATAATTCCAGATTTTGTAAGGACCCAAGAATGGGTATTTCCATGTTTTGTAAGGACCCAAGAATGGATAATTCCAGATTTTGTAAGGACCCAAGAATGGGTAATTCCAGATTTTGTAAGGACCCAAGAATGGATAATTCCAGATTTTGTAGTACCCAAGAATGGGTAATTCCATGTTTTGTAAGGACCCAAGAATGGATAATTCCAGGTTTTGTAAGGACCCAAGAATGGGTAATTCCATGTTTTGTAAGGACCCAAGAATGGATAATTCCAGGTTTTGTAAGGACCCAAGAATGGGTATTTCCATGTTTTGTAAGGACCCAAGAATGGATAATTCCAGGTTTTGTAAGTACCCAAGAATGGGTATTTCCATGTTTTGTAAGGACCCAAGAATGGATAATTCCAGATTTTGTAAGGACCCAAGAATGGGTATTTCCATGTTTTGTAAGGACCCAAGAATGGATAATTCCAGATTTTGTAAGGACCCAAGAATGGGTAATTCCATGTTTTGTAAGGACCCAAGAATGGATAATTCCAGGTTTTGTAAGTACCCAAGAATGGATAATTCCAGGTTTTGTAAGTACCCAAGAATGGGGAGTTCCAGGTTTTGTAAGTACCCAAGAAAGGGTAAATCCTGTTTTGTAAGTACCCCAAAATGGGTAATTCCAGGTTTTGAAAGTACCCAAGAATGGGTAATTCCAGGTTCAGTAAGTACCCAAGAATGGTTAAATCCTGTTTTGTAAGGACCCAAGAATGGGTAATTCCAGTTTTTGTAAGTACCCATGAATGGGTAATTCCAGGTTTTGTAAGTACTCATGAATGGGTAATTTCAGGTTTTGTAAGTACCCTAGAATGGGCAATTCCAGGTTTTTTAAGTACCCAGGAATGGGTAATTCCAGGTATTGTAAGTACCCATGAATGGGTAATTCCAGGTTTTGTAAGTACTCATGAATGGGTAATTTCAGGTTTTGTAAGTACCCTAGAATGGGCAATTCCAGGTTTTGTAAGTACCCAGGAATGGGTAATTCCAGGTATTGTAAGTACCCATGAATGGGTAATTCCAGGTTTTGTAAGTACTCATGAATGGGTAATTCCAGGTTTTGTAAGTACCCTAGAATGGGCAATTCCAGGTTTTGTAAGTACCCAGGAATGGGTAATTCCAGGTATTGTAAGTACCCATGAATGGGTAATTCCAGGTTTTGTAAGTACTCATGAATGGGTAATTCCAGGTTTTGTAAGTACCCAGGAATGGGTAATTCCAGGTTTTGTAAGTACCCAGGAATGGGTAATTCCAGGTATTGTAAGTATCCAAGAATGGGTAATTCCAGGTATTGTAAGTACCCAAGAATGGGTATTCCAGTTTTTGTAAGTGCCCAAAAATGGGTAATTCCAGGTTTTGTAAGTACCCAGGAATGGGTAATTCCAGGTTTTGTAAGTACCCAGGAATGGGTAATTCCAGGTATTGTAAGTACCCATGAATGGGTAATTCCAGGTTCATGGTTTTGTAAGTACCCAGGAATGGATAGTTCCAGGTTTTGAAAGTACCCAAGAATGGGTAATTCTAGGTTTTGTAAGTACCCAAGAATGAGTAATTTCAGGTTTTGTAAGTACCCAAGAATGGGTAATTCCAGGTTTCGTAAGTACCCAAGACTGGGTAATTCCAGGTTTTGCAAGTACATAAGAATGGGTAATTCCAGATTTTGTAGTACCCAAGAATGGGTAATTCCATGTTTTGTAAATACCCAAGAATGGGTAATTCCAGATTTTGTAGTACCCAAGAATGGGTAATTCCAGGTTTAGTAAGTACCCAAGAATGAGTAATTTCAGGTTTTGTAAGTACCCAAGAATGGGTAATTCCAGGTTTCGTAAGTACCCAAGACTGGGTAATTCCAGGTTTTGCAAGTACATAAGAATGGGTAATTCCAGATTTTGTAGTACCCAAGAATGGGTAATTCCATGTTTTGTAAATACCCAAGAATGGGTAATTCCAGATTTTGTAAGGACCCAAGAATGGGTAATTCCATGTTTTGTAAATACCCAAGAATGGGTAATTCCAGATTTTGTAAGTACCCAAGAATGGGTAATTCCAGATTTTGCAAGTACCCAAGAATGGGTAATTCCAGATTTTGCAAGTACCCAAGAATGGGTAATTCCAGATTTTGCAAGTACCTAAGAATGGGTAATTCCAGGTTTTGTAGTACCCAAGAATGGGTAATTCCATGTTTTGTAAATACCCAAGAATGGGTAATTCCAGATTTTGTAAGGACCCAAGAATGGGTAATTCCAGATTTTGTAAGGACCCAAGAATGGGTAATTCCAGATTTTGTAAGTACCCATGAATGGGTAATTCCAGATTTTATAAGTAACCTAGAATGGGTAATTCCAGGTTTTGTAAGTACTCATGAATGGGTAATTCCAGGTTTTGTAAGTACTCATGAATGGGTAATTCCAGATTTTGCAAGTACCTAAGAATGGGTAATTCCAGGTTCAGTAAGTACCCAAGAAAGGGTAAATCCTGTTTTGTAAGTACCCAAAAATGGGTAATTCCAGGGTACCCAAGAATGGGTAATTCCAGGTTTTGTAAGTACCCAAGAATGGGTAATTCCAGGTTTTGAAAGTACCCAAGAACGGGTAATTCCAGGTTCAGTAAGTACCCAAGAAAGGGTAATTCCTGGTTTTATAAGTATCCAAGAATGGGTAATTCCAGGTTGAAAAATCTAGGGTGCCAGCCTGCCCGCTCTCATAAAAGATGGTAGGAGGTTCTTCCGCCCACATCTTCCTTATGGGGCCACTTAGAGATTCGGGACCCCTTGCATTATCTTCCCCGGAAAATTTTACACAAGAATATACTCTTAATGTTTATGTAAATTCTCTAATCTCTTTCTATAGGGAACACATACATACACACACAGACATTGCCTTTACACAGACATTACATTTTAAACATAGATAAGTTATTCTATAATTTATATTTCCTTTTAGTAGTTGTTATTATTCATTGGCCCCCTTGGCCCCAACGCCATTCGTTGTCTATGCAAATGCTGTTACGAAGACCAGGATCTTTTTTTACGAGCGAAAACGTCACTGGCGTTAGGAATCGATTTGTAATAACTGCTATTTTCACAGATGGTTGCAGTTGCCAGGTACCGATTTTAATTTAGTTTGATGGTTGTAGTTGCCAGGTACCGATTTTAATTTAAGTTTTTATCATTTTATGTCCAGTTATTCAGGTTGGGAGGGAATGCATTATGAGTAATTCATTAATAAAAACGTTAAAAAATGTTTCTGTAACGGTTTTATTTATATGATTCTAATAGAAATAAAAAAACGATACAAAAGTAAAAATCTACCCTTTGCTTTTCGGCCGTTTCAGTTGCATTGTTGCCATAGAAAGCAACGAAATGCGATAAAATATCTTTTCATTTCGTTCAGTAGTAGAAGGTGACACGTGACTTGCATCAATAAATGTGAAATCAAACGACGAATTTGATTGCACCTGGACGAAACGAAATGGAAAGTAGTTAGAATTATGAGATGGAAAATGTGAGAGATCGATATTCGGGGACCTATGGCAACTCTCTACCTGCGAGAGAGTTTACTTCCCAAGATATCGTAGGTAAAAAGTCTTTGTGGCAAATGAAAGGAATTTGGAATACACACACACATATACACACACACACACACACATATATATATATATATATATATATATATATATATATATATATATATATATATGTCTGTGTGTGTGTATATATATATATATATATATATATATATATATATACATATATACATATATATATGTATATATATACATATATATATATATATATATATATATGTATATATATATATATATGTATATATATACCTATATGTATATATATATATATATTTATATATATATACATATATATATATATATATATTGTGGAGAAATTTTTTAATGGTTACGTTCTGAGTGGGAACTTAGTCCGGGAAAGTCTCCTTATAACAGTTACATAAAGTTCAACAGGGGAGGATAGGAGCACTTACTCTCGGGGCACAAACACCCTGCTAATACTTTACTGTCACAATTCACTAACCACACTCTTTAAATACAAAGGGGGGAAATTTTACTGTCCAGAGGCTGAAGCACTCCACACGTAGAAATCTCAATAATTTATGGCCTACTCTAGCTTTGTCAGGGCTAGAGTCATCTCACTCTAAGGCTCTGTTTCGATTCCGTCCCAGTGACCCCAATGAGATGCTGGACAGTTATTTTACGTTAATGTAAGGTAGACAAAATCCAAAATGGGAGCAGTGATGTAAAGTAGTTTAAAAGTTTAAAGATAAGGATCTTTACCTTCGAAGCAAATATATTAATGCAAAGTTCCTCGCTGTTACCACCTATAGACTTACTTAGGTTTTCTCTTTAAATATTGGGTACTTTGTCCCGTGATTAACTATTCATTTCACACATTAAAAAAATGAGGGAGCAAAAATACTAAAGAGGTTTAATTAACCTAATATTGATTTATTTCACAAATTTACATGAAAGAAACGGACATCTTAACAAAGGCAAAAAATGGTATAAAAAGAAATGCAATTCAAATAATGAAAATGATGGGTTAGACACGTGGTCTGCAACAATCAAAATAGGGTCTGGCACGTGGCCCACGTGACCCAGAGACTATGTTAGTCTCAAAAGGCAAAAATTTGTATAGAAAAAATATATACACACAATCCCACCGCACACAGTCCGAATAGTGTAATTAGCCAGGTACCCTATCAAGTTAAAATTAGTCTAAGCTAATAAAAAATGGGGGAAAACTAAATGGCCATTGATGTAGTACCTGCACTCCTTTGAAGTTTAGTCCTATGCCCGATATAGCTGTTGACCTGGTTGTTGCACTAATTGGCACGCTGCACTCTTGCCTGGCTCACCCCAAGAATTCTCACTGTAGTTGTAACTAAGTACATCAGGGTCCTCTTCTTCTCAATCTCTCCGACCGACAGCAACAGGACTCGTTGGTGAGACACGTTTTGGGAGAGAGGGTGCGAGGGGTGAGCCAGCAGTGGCCGGGTTCAATGACCAGGCAGGTCAGCAGGCCAGGGCAGCTTTTCGTAGAATGTGCTCGACACTACGGTCGAAGAGATCACCTGGCTTCACCTTTCCAGACAGGCGAAGAGCTTGATGCGCATGGTAATCCATTTGGGTTGCCATATCGGGACTTTAAGGACAGGGCAATATATTGTTGAAAGGAGTGCAGAGGAGGCAGGATTTTGTACTAAATACTCAGATAAATCTTGCTGCTCTGAGGGAGGTTATATATACAATAATCCTACCTATTCTGGCTTACTAAAAATAATATTTTAAATGATTAATTAGCAATGGACTGGTACGATGGGCATACATCTTAAAATTAACAAACCTTAATTGGTATGGAGAAATATAAGATGCATTAATTCAGCAGTATTGAAATTTGTATAAAAATGCAATTTAGGAATTTAATCTCGACCCACGTAGCTTAAGGAAAGAACCAACATACGCCGTGGTTACACTAAGGCCCTCTAACGTGCGTATCTACGCTGTGACGTCACGAGCATGGCGTGCGCCACTGTCAACAAGTTTAGGTTAGTCCTCCCTATGTTTCGTTAAAGAAAACTAGATGTAGGAGAGAATGTTTAAGGGGTAGCTATAGTATTAGTAGAAGAGAGCTAAAAATACGATTAAAAGAAGAAGAGTGAAGAAAATTCTTCACACCCTGGGGATAAAGGGGAGAAAAAGGGAGAGGGGTTAGTTCCGGCAAATGTGATTCAACTACTTGTTAGTATGAGCGAGATAAGGTTACTGGCTGAATGATGAGTGAAGTTGTTCTTCACATCATCGTCCGTTTAAAGTTAACAAAACGCTGTCAACGTTAATTGAAATCAATTGAATCAAAAGTTATGCTTTCACGTGAATTTGGGGAAAATTGAACCACGCAGGCAATGTTTCACGGAAGCGTTTATATAAGTAAATGATCAGTGTTAACTTGAAACGTACGATGAAATAGTAATTAAACGATTAAAAGTACTCAATTCTTCCCACCCTAGGGGTACGGATAGAGCAAACAAAACGTATGCCAATAACGGTCGAGTTCAGCAACAAGTCAGGCCAAATGACAAATTAAAAATTATGGGGGTGAATCCCAATCCCGGTCTGACACCCAACGTTTTACATGAAATGTTTTTACATATAAAATTACTGGCGTAATGAAAGCTTTGAATTCGTCGCCTGACAAAAGGAGAAAAGTTACCTCCTTCTCGGCGTTAAAAGGTGAAAAGTTCTTTGACACTAGCCTGAATGATAAAATGAGACAAACTAGGTCCTTGGGGACATCGTCTTTCTGACAACTAAGGTCTTGGATGTCATCTTCAAGGGAAACGTTTAAGATGGGAACATAAAAAGCAAAACTTAATTTCAGCACGAGCTGAAGGATGTCAGGGGGATTATAGCAACATGACAAGTTGTCAAGGCAAAAATTAAATTCACGCTTTGAAGTTAAAGCAAGGGATTGGCTGAAAAAATGCTGCTGAATGACTTGGCAAAAATCATAAAAGTTTAATGTGACGTCATATATGACTGAATGAAAATAATGAATAACGTTCAATGTACCGTTATCCTTAAGTAAATTGATTTGTAAACAGGCTCTAAGCTCCGGTACTAGGTCTACATGTGTGACCTTCGCTAAATCCGCCGTTAGTGCACAAGGTTCCTTTCTGACTGCTAAGGTCTTAACATTGTGATCACGCGGCTCTTTCTGAGGGCGGGTTTCAAATCCTAACGGGGATGGTTTAGCTTTGACACGGGTTGGAGCGGAAGTTACGGGCTTAAGAATAGGACAATCAGGCAACGTGAGCACTGGTCCATGGGATGGTACGATTTTAATGAATGAATCTACTACCGGTACAGGCCTCTGCTGGCCATCACGCACACGGTTAAGTTGTGTGGTATTTGAGCTACCACTTGGGGGGTCTATGTTAAGACGATGAATGGTATTTCCTCCGGGACGGACTGTCACCGGCGGCAAAGACAAAGGGGGTTGAGGGTGATCAAACACTGGTGGCTTAAGGTTGGGAGATGAGGACGGAGCACGTGGGAATGATACAAAATTACTAATTGTGTGCCGTGTTGGCAACATAGTACTGGAATGTGACGATTGGGGAGTTGATACAAAATTATGAACATTGTGCTTGACTGCCAAGACATTAAAAGGATCAACTAGGGGATCGTTAATGACATTTACAACGGGACGTGTCACTGAAGGTGTCGTCTTCGTTGAAGAACAAGACTGATTAGGATTAATTATTAAATTAGGATGAGCCATGAGGCTGTTGAATGCAATTTCAACTTTACTCGAACAGGCAGCAAGCACGGGATAGTTTAATTTAACAATGGGATGGTTGTAATGACGTCTCCAAAAATTCTTGTAATCGCAAAGTTCGTCTCTCACTTTACCAATAAGGTTTTTAAAATGATTTACGGCTTCTGAACCCATGCTGGGAAAATCTACAGAAGCCAGACCATGAAGTGCGAGGTCTGCGTCCTCACAAACAAAGGTGAATGTTAATCCCTGTTCCTTAAGCCTAGCGTTAATCTCCTCGGGGCTAAGCGTTTCCGCCTTAGGCGGTTGAGGGATGTTTACGTTAAACATGAAGTCCGCCATCTTGGAATGACCACGTTTGATGAACGGATTCGTAAAACAAAACAAGGGATAAATCTGAATTTTAAAGGAATGTAAAAATGAAACTTTACAAATTTGCAAGAGTGATAAATGAATATCTAAATTTACTCATGATGGGAGAAAAAGTTAAATGGACAAAAAACATAACTCATGAAATTACTTTAAAATTCAAAGTGACCGGGTCCAACAAAGCAGACGATGCCCAGGTCACGTGACTTTAGACTTTGCTAAAAATGAATTATATACGCACGTGGCGATAATGACTAATTAAGTTATTTATGAGAAGCAAAACATATGAGAAAGCGCTAGGGCTTATAAATGTAAAGATTTAAGTTAAAACTTAAAATAACAGGTCGAGGCTGACACTGTTGTGACGATTTCACAATTACGGGCGCACTAAGGCGACCACTGAACTAATCAAAATGTAGATTGGCGCACAAGGCAGCGACTTTAAAGAGCACTCTCGTGGAGGCTAAACAAATATAAGATTTCCCTCACGCGGAGGTAAAACAAAAATATCCTCGCTAAAGGACAAAACAAAATCTCCTCGCTAAAGGAAATTAAATTAACTACACGCAGTAATTTACTTACGGTAGCAAACAATTACGAGCCCTTAGTTTAGGCTGTAAACAAGATCCGCCATCTCGGAACAAACACGTGGAATGAAACGGACTTGGTGTCATTAAGTTTCTACGTTACTCGTAAGAACACTTAAAATTATGTTACGCCAATTCGCTCTGTAGGACAAGGACATGTGCTAGGTATACGGGAAACGTTAGTTAGAAAAGTTAAGGTTGGTTAGGGAAGGTAAACGACACAAAGGAAGGTAGACCAAGGTACAAAATGTTACAAATTAGATGCTTAGCTAGCAAAATTAGTTGACAGGACGAGTACACCGGTGCTCTAGCTGAGCAGTAATCACGGGCGTCTGAACAACAAAAAACCTTAGTTCAAGTAGCTTAGAACTTTCTGGTATAAGTGGATTCCGCCACACGTGGGTGAACGGATCCGAGACAAAGTGAAGTTCCTACGACAAATTCTAGTCTTTCTGTAGAGAACATTCAAGCAACAAATTAACCTGGTTACGTAGCTCTTTCCTTAAACACGTGGTCGATACAAAAAGGTCATGTTAATTACAAATTTCTCTTCCCAATTAAAGTCTGGGCATTACACATTCGACAAACTGGCTGTGTGCGTGTGGGTAAGTGATATAGCGAGTTACTATATGCTTAATCAAGCTGATTAATTACGTTAATGCTTCATAAGTCAAAGGTAAAAGATCCGGTTCGAAGGACCACTCGTGTGGAGAAATTTTTTAATGGTTACGTTCTGAGTGGGAACTTAGTCCGGGAAAGTCTCCTTATAACAGTTACATAAAGTTCAACAGGGGAGGATAGGAGCACTTACTCTCGGGGCACAAACACCCTGCTAATACTTTACTGTCACAATTCACTAACCACACTCTTTAAATACAAAGGGGGGAAATTTTACTGTCCAGAGGCTGAAGCACTCCACACGTAGAAATCTCAATAATTTATGGCCTACTCTAGCTTTGTCAGGGCTAGAGTCATCTCACTCTAAGGCTCTGTTTCGATTCCGTCCCAGTGACCCCAATGAGATGCTGGACAGTTATTTTACGTTAATGTAAGGTAGACAAAATCCAAAATGGGAGCAGTGATGTAAAGTAGTTTAAAAGTTTAAAGATAAGGATCTTTACCTTCGAAGCAAATATATTAATGCAAAGTTCCTCGCTGTTACCACCTATAGACTTACTTAGGTTTTCTCTTTAAATATTGGGTACTTTGTCCCGTGATTAACTATTCATTTCACACATTAAAAAAATGAGGGAGCAAAAATACTAAAGAGGTTTAATTAACCTAATATTGATTTATTTCACAAATTTACATGAAAGAAACGGACATCTTAACAAAGGCAAAAAATGGTATAAAAAGAAATGCAATTCAAATAATGAAAATGATGGGTTAGACACGTGGTCTGCAACAATCAAAATAGGGTCTGGCACGTGGCCCACGTGACCCAGAGACTATGTTAGTCTCAAAAGGCAAAAATTTGTATAGAAAAAATATATACACACAATCCCACCGCACACAGTCCGAATAGTGTAATTAGCCAGGTACCCTATCAAGTTAAAATTAGTCTAAGCTAATAAAAAATGGGGGAAAACTAAATGGCCATTGATGTAGTACCTGCACTCCTTTGAAGTTTAGTCCTATGCCCGATATAGCTGTTGACCTGGTTGTTGCACTAATTGGCACGCTGCACTCTTGCCTGGCTCACCCCAAGAATTCTCACTGTAGTTGTAACTAAGTACATCAGGGTCCTCTTCTTCTCAATCTCTCCGACCGACAGCAACAGGACTCGTTGGTGAGACACGTTTTGGGAGAGAGGGTGCGAGGGGTGAGCCAGCAGTGGCCGGGTTCAATGACCAGGCAGGTCAGCAGGCCAGGGCAGCTTTTCGTAGAATGTGCTCGACACTACGGTCGAAGAGATCACCTGGCTTCACCTTTCCAGACAGGCGAAGAGCTTGATGCGCATGGTAATCCATTTGGGTTGCCATATCGGGACTTTAAGGACAGGGCAATATATTGTTGAAAGGAGTGCAGAGGAGGCAGGATTTTGTACTAAATACTCAGATAAATCTTGCTGCTCTGAGGGAGGTTATATATACAATAATCCTACCTATTCTGGCTTACTAAAAATAATATTTTAAATGATTAATTAGCAATGGACTGGTACGATGGGCATACATCTTAAAATTAACAAACCTTAATTGGTATGGAGAAATATAAGATGCATTAATTCAGCAGTATTGAAATTTGTATAAAAATGCAATTTAGGAATTTAATCTCGACCCACGTAGCTTAAGGAAAGAACCAACATACGCCGTGGTTACACTAAGGCCCTCTAACGTGCGTATCTACGCTGTGACGTCACGAGCATGGCGTGCGCCACTGTCAACAAGTTTAGGTTAGTCCTCCCTATGTTTCGTTAAAGAAAACTAGATGTAGGAGAGAATGTTTAAGGGGTAGCTATAGTATTAGTAGAAGAGAGCTAAAAATACGATTAAAAGAAGAAGAGTGAAGAAAATTCTTCACATATATATATATATATATATATATATATATATATATATGTATATATATATATATGTATGTATATATATATTTATATATATATATATATATATATATATATATATATATATATATATATATATATATTATATATATATATATATATATATATATATATATATATATATATATATATATATATATATATATATATATATATACTAACACACACGTCACCACACCACCAGTTTCCAGTGAACAGTATATTTGGGGATGAAGCTGAAGGACCTACGCTCTTTTAAAACTTGACCTCATTGAATGCTCATACTTAATAGATATGGGGAACTCGTAAGCGATTAGCCAGGGCTCGAACGAGGTGTCATAAATCCTCAAAAATCCCTTTTATGAGCTCATTCAATTACCAGAAGACGAGAGAGAGAGAGAGAGAGAGAGAGAGAGAGAGAGAGAGAGAGAGAGACACACACACACACACACACATATATATATATATACATATATATATATATATGTATATTCCATACATGTGTATACGCAGTATATATACACAGTATGTATGTGTTTATATTTATTCACACGTATATAATTTTTTAGTATACATATATTATATACACATAAGTATTTGTAAATACACTATGTGTACATTCGAATAATACACGTATTTCGAACCAAAGTTTCGAAATTTAACTAAAGCAACATAAACCCGAACTAAATCTCCTATCAATCAGTAAATGTTAACATCCCAACTCGACTAAAAATATTAAAAGAGACAGAAGAAGTATTAAACGAGAGACAGAAGAAGGATTATAAGAGACAGAAGAAGTATTAAAAGAGACAGACAGACAGACAGAAGAAGTATTAAAAGAGAAAGAGAGACAGACAGAAGAAGTATTAAAAGAGAGACAGACAGACAGAAGAAGTATTAAAATAGAGACAGACAGACAGAAAGAAAAAGTATTAAAAGAGAGAGAGAGACAGACAGAAGAAGTATTAAAAGAGAGACAGACAGACAGAAGAAGTATTAAAAGAGACAGACAGACAGAAGAAGTATTAAAAGAGAGACAGACAGACGGAAGAAATATTAAAAGAGAGAGAGACAGACAGAAGAAGTATTAAAAGAGAGAGAGACAGACAGAAGAAGTATTAAAAGAGAGACAGACAGACAGAAGAAGTATTAAAAGAGAGACAGACAGACGGAAGAAGTATTAAAAGAGAGACAGACAGACAGAAGAAGTATTAAAAGAGAGACAGACAGACAGAAAAAGTATTAAAAGAGAGAGAGACAGACAGAAGAAGTATTAAAAGAGAGACAGACAGACAGAAGAAGTATTAAAAGAGAGGCAGACAGACAGAAGAAGTATTAAAAGAGAGAGAGACAGACAGAAGAAGTATTAAAAGAGAGACAGACAGACAGAAGAAGTATTAAAAGAGAGGCAGACAGACAGAAGAAGTATTAAAAGAGAGGCAGACAGACAGAAGAAGTATTAAAAGAGAGGCAGACAGACAGAAGAAGTATTAAAAGAGAGGCAGACAGACAGAAGAAGTATTAAAAGAGAGACAGACAGACAGAAGAAGTATTAAAAGAGAGACAGACAGACATAAAAAGTATTAAAAGAGAGAGAGACAGACAGAAGAAGTATTAAAAGAGAGACAGACAGACAGAAGAAGTATTAAAAGAGAGGCAGA
>NC_090743.1:3359808-3365227 GCF_036898095.1 Palaemon carinicauda
TAGCGCTGTTCCTGAGCTCTGCACGCAATGCGGATCGGCTCTATAATTCAAACCCTTATTGGTTCCAGAACCTCAGGGCTGGGTCGATTCTCCGAACTTGGGGCCGGCTGGATGGAGGGACGAGATAGATAGATAGATTGGTAGATGTTTATTATTATTATTATTATTATTATTATTATTATTATTATTAGCAAAGCGACAACCCTAGTTATAAAAGCAGGATGCTGTAAACCCAAGGGCTCCAACAGGGAAAAATACCCCTGTGAGGAAAGAAAATGAGTAAACTACAAGAAATATCATGAGCAATTGCAATTGGAATAAGATATTTGAAGGATAGTAACAATGTATTTCATATATAAACTATATATACATATACTGTATATATATATATATATATATAATTATAGTTATTACATATATATATATATATATATAATATATTTATATATTCTGATATATTGTATATTATATATATACGTATACATATATATATATATATATATTATACATATACATATATTATATATGTATATATTATATATAAATCTATATATATATATATATATATATATTTATATATATATGTGTGTGTGAATATATATATATATATATATATATGTATATATACACATATATGTATATATATGCATACATACATACATATATATATATATATATATATATTTATTTATTTATTTATAAAAGGAAGCTATTCCCCAAGTAGATCGGATTCGATCTATAAAAAATATTACTTTACAATACAGAAAATAACTCAAATCCCCAAAGTTTTAACCAACAAAACATCTCGAAGTTTACTCGAACACACATTTTCCTTCAATGGAAAAACTCGAATCCAAGATTTGCTCTACAGGAAAAACTCAATTTTGTAGAAAAGGAAAAGATTTTAAGGTCCAGGAAAAACAGTCAAATGTTACAAAGATTCTTATGGTCTCCAGAGGTCGTCATAGGTCACAGAACAAGAATTCTTTAGATGTCATATCTCTTTTCTTACCTCTTACTATAATACCATTTTATTCACCATTATTATCTCTCTCACCCTATATATATATGGGTATATATATATAATATATATATATATATATATATGTATATATATATACAGTATATATATATATATATATATGTATATATATATATATTTATTAATATCTATATATATATAGATTTATATGTAGATTTATAGATTTATGTATAGATTTATATATATATATATATATATATTTATATATATATATATATATATCTTTCTCCTTCATTCGTTGAATTAATCATCCCGTTTCCTTCGATTTTAGGACAAGGGGAGAGAGAGAGAGAGAGAGAGAGAGAGAGAGACTTTCCTAAACCCTTTACAATTCTCAACATCTCATTTGTGAAACATATCCTTTCTAATCTTAATGTGCATAAACAACTTGAAAAAACCATCGAGAGAGAGAGAGAGAGAGAGAGAGAGAGAGAGAGGGAGCATCTTCTCTTTGAGGAGAAGGTCGATATATATCAAAATCCATCGACAACTCTGGGAGTACTTCCGAATCTTCCTAAGCGCATTTGGAAGAGCTCAAGTGTAAGGGGGGGAATTGGTGGCCAGGATTATGGAAGAGAGAGAGAGAGAGAGAGAGAGAGAGAGAGAGCACGTCTTTCAAGTAATGACTAGGAATGACAATTGATTTTTGAAAGTTTAGTTTTTTTTTTTGTCTGTCTTCGGCTAAATTGTGACTCGTATTGCCTGTTGTTTGAGTTTTTTTTTTTTTTTGCAAAGCCGAATCGTTAACTTACACACACACACACACACACACACACACATCATCATCATCATTATCATCATCATTAGCCGTTGCTTTTCCGCAGTTGGACTAAGACCTTAGACATGTAAATTCACACGCGCCTGTTTATGGCCTTTCTATGCCAGTCTATACCCGGATATTTTCTTAGTTAGTCATCATATTTATCTCTCTCTCTCTCTCTCTCTCTCTCTCTCTATATATATATATATATATATAAATATATATATATATTATATATATATGA
The DNA here is from genome assembly GCF_036898095.1 of Palaemon carinicauda. Taxonomy (NCBI): domain Eukaryota; kingdom Metazoa; phylum Arthropoda; class Malacostraca; order Decapoda; family Palaemonidae; genus Palaemon; species Palaemon carinicauda. The sequence goes on from NC_090743.1 coordinate 3,361,855, forward strand.
TGTATATAAATATATATATATATATATATAGCCTATGTATATATATTTATATGTATATTTATGTATTGATATATATATATATATATATTTATATGTATATATTTGTATATATATGTATATGTTTATTTATGTATATATATATATATATATATACGCTACACTATCATTTTCCAAAGCCATATCAATTCAGCCCTCGGAGGCCAGGCTTTTTACTGTTTTCATAATTCTTCAACTGTGTACTCAAAGTTCAATATAATGTCAACCAAGTGCCTCAGGCAATAGGTTTGTTAATCATTAGGTTTAAATTAAGGTGTACTTATGCCAGCTCAGAACTCTGTGCTAAAGTTGCCTATAAGTGTTGGTAAATTATTTAATTGTATATTAGGCTTGGTATTGACGTCTGGATTCATACAACCCAATTGAGACCTTGGGTGTACTTTATTTGTACTGTTTTTCTTTTTATTGGGTCGTTTGACCGGCCAGATAGTACTACCTTGAATATCTCTCTTGCTGTGGCTCATTTTTTCTTTGCTTGCACACATCGAATAGTCTGGCGTATTCTTTACACAATCTCCTTTTTCTCATATAACTAACAGCACTAAGAAAACTGAGATTTTTTTTTATTCACTTAAGGTGTTAATTGTTCACTGGCTACTTCCACTGGGTAAAGGTAGAAGAGACTTTTTAACTGTGGCAAGCAGCTCTTCTTGAAGAAGAAAACTCCAAAATCAAACTATTGTTTTCTAGTCTTTGGTAGTTTCTTTGGTAGTGCCTTAGCATCTGTATCATGGTCTTTCACTGTCTTTGGTTAGAGTTCGATTACTTGAGGGGTGTGCATTTAGAAAGTGAGGAATTATTCCCTGGCTTTACCAGTAAGTTCAAAACCAATTGGCCTTAGGTTAAATGAGTCTAGAATCTTCATTTTCAATTGTTTAGCATCATAGGAGGATGGCAGTTGGCACTAAAGCTGCGTCCTGACAGGCAGAGAAGTGACAGTCCTAGGCTAGAGTGTGATGAAGTCCACAGGGACAGAAGTGACAGGTTCTGTCTAGAGTGTAATGAAGTCCACACAGACAGAGAAGTTATAGGCTAAGGTCTGGAGTGCAATGAAGTCCACAGAGACAGAGAAGTTACAGGCTAAGGGTCTGGAGGGCAATGAAGTCCACAGAGACAGAGAAGTTACAGGCCAAGGTCTGGAGTGCAATGAAGTCCATAGGGACAGAGAAGTTACAGGCTAAGGTCTGGAGTGCAATGAAGTCCACAGAGACAGAGAAGTTACAGGCTAAGGTCTGGAGGGCAATGAAGTCCATAGGGACAGAGAAGTGACAGGCTCAGTCTGGAGTGTAATTAAGTTCACAGGGAAAGAGAACTGACAGGCTCAGTCTGGAGTGCAATGAAGTCCACAGAGACAGAGAAGTGACAGGCTTGATTTAAAGTTCAGTTAAGTCCACAAAGACAGAGAAGTGACAGGCTCGATTTGGAGTTCAGTGAAGTCCACAGAGACAGAGAAGTGACAGGCTCAATCTGGAGTTCCGTTAAATCCACAGAGACAGAGATGTGACAGGCTCAGTCTGGAGTGCAATGAAGTCCACAGAGACAGAGAAGTTACAGGCTCAGTCTGGAGTTCCGTTAAATCCACAGAGACAGAGATGTGACAGGCTCAGTCTGGAGTGCAGTGAAGTCCACAGAGACAGAGAAGTGACAGGCTCAATCTGGAGTTCCGTTAAATCCACAGAGACAGAGATGTGACAGGCTCAGTCTGGAGTGCAATGAAGTCCACAGAGACAGAGAAGTTTACAGGCTAAGGTCTGGAGGGCAATGAAGTCCACAGAGACACAGAAGTGACAAACTCAGTCTGGAGTGTGATGAAGTCCATTCAGACAGAGAAGCGACAGTCTCAGTCTGGAGTGCAATGAAGTCCACAGAGACAGAAAAGTGACAGGCTCAGTTTGAAGTGCAATGAAGTCCACAGAGACAGAGAAGTGTCAGGCTCAGTCTGGAGTGCAATGAAGTCCACAGAGAGAGAAAAGTGACAGGCTCAGTCTGGAGTGCTATGAAGTTTCCATTCAAAATGCATGAACTGCAAGGAGATCAATCCTTCCTGTCTTCAGCTCTGACCGGTCTCATTGGAATCGATCCTTTTCAGTTTTAATCTTCAGTCCACTACAGCCGTACAAACTGAATTACCAAGAAGAGTGGACGCCGCATCATAAAGGGAATCTTAGCCTTCTGGAAGAGTTATAAAAGTTATTGATGCAGTCTGAGCAAGGATCTGGAAGCAATTTAGTCTTCTGGAAGCATTTTAAACGTTATAAATGTTTGAGCAGAGATCTGTCGGTAATTTTAGTCTTCAAGAAGCATTTTAAATGATCCGTGCTCAGAATTTAGTCTGAGCTAATTTTATGCGAAAGGGATGTACTGATAATTAAAATGCAATTTTATGAGTCGTGGCAGACTAGCAGGCAATATTTCCCACAGAACCGCTGTAGATATAAACGTATTTCAGATTACTTACCCTCTTCAATGGGTTCTCTCTCTGCCTACTATCAAGCTTTTTGAATGTTTCCCACAGTTCAGGTTTTTTTTAAAGATTTATTTTTTCTTTTTTTTAGTTGTTAGGCCCCAAATCTTTTTCTCTCTAGTTCATTTTTCTTTTCTTTCTGGCTAGATTTGATGAAGTTTCTGGACTCTAGCTCATTTTTCTTTTCTTTCTGGCTAGATTTGATGAAGTTCTGGACTCTAGCTCATTTTTCTTTTCTTTCTGGCTAGATTTGATGAAGTTTCTGGACTCTAGCTCATTTTTCTTTTCTCTCTGGCTAGATTTGACGAGGTTTCTGGACTCTATCTCATTTTTCTTTTCTTTCTGGCTAGATTTGATGAAGTTTCTGGACTCTAGCTCATTTTTCTTTTCTCTCTGGCTAGATTTGACGAGGTTTCTGGACTCTATCTCATTTTTCTTTTCTTTCTAGCTAGATTTGATGAAGTTTCTGGACTCTAGCTCATTTTTCTTTTCTCTCTGGCTAGATTTGATGAAGTTTCTGGACTCTATCTTATTTTTCTTTTCTTTCTGGCTAGATTTGATGAAGTTTCTGGACTCTATCTTATTTTTCTTTTCTTTCTGGCTAGATTTGATGAAGTTTCTGGACTCTATCTTATTTTTCTTTCTTTCTGGTATCTTATTTTTCTTTTCTTTCTGGCTAGATTTGATGAAGTTTCTGGACTCTAGCTCATTTTCTTTTCTTTCTGGCTAGATTTGATGAAGTTTCTGAACTCTATCTCATTTTTCTTTTCTCTCAGGGTAGATTTGACAAGTTCCTAGACTGGAGAAAAAGAATGAAGACAAAATGTTCTTAATTCAGTGGATAGAATTATT
>NC_090743.1:3365727-3373227 GCF_036898095.1 Palaemon carinicauda
AAGCATTTTAAACGTTATAAATGTCTGAGCAGAGATCTGTCGGTAATTATAGTCTTCAAGAAACATTTTAAATGATCCGTGCTCAGGATTTAGTCTGAGCTAATTTCATGCGAAAGGGATGTACTGATAATTAAAATGCAATTTTATGAGTTTTGGCAGACTAGGAGGCAATATTTCCCACAGAACCGCTGTAGATATAAACGTATTTCAGATTACTTACCCTCTTCAATGGGTTTTCTCTCTGCCTACTATCAAGCTTTTAGAATGTTCCACATGGTTTAGTTTTTTAAAGAATTTTTTTAGGCCCCAATCTATTTCTCTCTAGCTTATTTTTCTTTTCTTTCTGGCTAGATTTGACGAGTTTCTAGACTCTAGCTCATTTTTCCTTTTCTTTCTGGCTAGATTTGTCGAGTTCCTAGACTAGCTCATTTTTAGTTTCTCTCAGGTAGATTTGACAAAGTTCTTAGACTGGAAAAAAAGAATGATGACAAAATGTTCTTAATTCAGTGGATAGAATTAGTGGGTTTGCTCAATCGACTTATTCAGATGATGAGACTACTCAGAGAGAGAGAGAGAGAGAGAGAGAGAGAGAGAGAGAGAGGGAGAGGAGAGAGAGAGAGAGAGAGAGGCCTGGATCCTTGCCAGAGGGAAGAAATTCAATGGAGCGAAGTTGCTGATAGAGCAGTAAAAGGACCATTCATGTCTACAGCTTTTTTAGGAGTTGCTATTTTCACGGATATCTGGACGTGAAAATGGTCCCTTGCAAAGGGACTCGGCTATTTTCACGGTTACATTGCCGTGAAAAGAATCACGCCGATAGAAGGGTGGGGGGGCTATTTTCACGCCAGCCATAATATTCCCTTAATATGGGAACCCATACTACATATTATGGAAATGGCTGCAGTGTCCATTTCCTTGTCGTAGTAGTAGGCGATTGGAGTTCAGCCTGTTTTATGACTGGCGTCTACGCAGGGGAAGATTTCATTCATAAAATCTAATCCAGATATCTCCTGGTATGTTGATCCTTAAGTTCGTGTGTTTTTATGTAGCGTTCTAAGACCAGTCAGTGCTGACTTTAACACGGGTAAATTATATATTATACAGTATATATGTATATATATATATATATATATATATATATATATATATAATATATATATATATATATACAGTATATACATACATATATACATATATGTATGTATTTATGTATATTCCTGTTTATAAATAAATATGAGTATATATGGCTAAATATGTTTCTGTGTATATATATATATATATATACATATAAATTTATATATATATATATATATATATATATATATATATATATATATATATATATAAATTTATATACCGGTATAGGCTATGTATATTTGCTGCTGTTGTCGTATTTACTGAATATGTATGTGGATATACTTTTAGATACTTATGTATCTGTATATATATATATATATATATATATATATATATATATATATATATGTACTGTATATATATATATATATATATATATATATATATATATATACTATATATATATATACATACTGTATACAAACACATACATACACATATATGTAAATGTCTATGTAGGTGTGAATTTCACATTCTAATATAGTCAAGATATGTCTTTTGGAATTTTCATCTTCTTAATTGATAAAAAAAACATTGTTGAATCCAGTACTAATTGAACGTAATTAAAATTTTCATTCGTCTTTGAATAGAGCTCTAATGCAATTCTGGCATAGCAAGGGACTCTCTCTCTCTCTCTCTCCTCTCTCTCTCTCTCTCTCTCTCTCTCTCCTCTCTCTCCTCTTCTCCTCTCTCTCTCTCTCTCTCTCTCTCTTTAGAATGACATAAACTAAAACGATAAGGAAATAACAATGAAATCAGATCGAGGTTTTGATAGACGAAAAAAAGATATATAAATAGATTCCTATAGGTGGTGTACTGTAGGCATATTTTGAAATTCAATGCTACAGCATCCCAAGACTCGTACTGCACCTACTTTTAACTCTTCTTTTATTTTTACATCCTGTTGCAACAAAAAGGTTTTTCTCCTTTGCACGGTTGGGGTTATATGGCCCATATTCATCATAATCCACCGAATAGTCTGGCCTAATTTCTTATATATTATTATTATTATTATTATTATTATTATTATTATTATTTTTAAAAATATGCCCGAAGAGCACATGGGCTTGGACTGAGTCTTTTTTGTAAATCTTTTATATGTATATATTTTTTGTCCAATAAACATTATTATTATTATTATTATTATTATTATTATTATTATTATTATATCTCCTTTTTCCTCATACACCTGACAACACTTAGATAACCGAAAAATTCTTTCCACTTGGTAAATTCTTCTTCTTAAACTTCTCAACTTCTTATCTTATTTCTCTTCCTCTTGTTTTCTAAATTTTTTATAGTTTATATAGGAGATATTTATTTTAATGTTACTCTTCTGAAAAGATTATATTTTCCTTTCCTCACTGGGCTATTTTCTCCTGTTGGAGCCCCGGGTATATAGCATCCTGCTTTTCCCAATAGGGTTGTAGCTTAGCAATTAATAATAATAATAATAATAATAATAATAATAATAATTCGTATTATGAATATTACTATCTACTCAGTCATGATATAGAGCGAAGAGTCAGGAGAGAGAGAGAGAGAGAGAGAGAGAGAGAGAGAGAGAGAGAGAGAGAGTTCTGATTATCGTCATTTTGGTTAATAATGTCTCTGCATGACCTAATGGGGTATTGGTTAACGTCTTTGCCTCAGTCCGACGTCGTTGACCATATTCATTGCGCCGCCGGATTAGCTAGAAGAGTTATTTAACTATAGTCTATTTCTTTTAGTGATGCATATTTGCACCGACTCGCAGCGGTGCCCTTTTAGCTCGGAAAAGTTTCGTGATCGCTGATTGGTTGGAATTATCTCGTCCAACCAATCAGCGATCCGGAAACTTTTCCGAGCTAAAAGGGCACCGCTGCGAGTCGGTGCAAATATGCATCGCTAAAAGAAATGGACTATAGTCTGTAATTGTTCAGTGGCTTCTTTCCACTTGGTTTTAAAGGTTTAAAGGTCGCTCATGAATGGCAGAGGCAAGGACAGGGACATTATCCTAGAAAGCAGGACAATGCCCTAAAGACTGACCATATATATTGAATGACCAGCGCCCAAGCTAGGACCAGGGAGGGCCAGGCAATGGATGCTAATGACTCAGCAGATAGACCTATAGGCTCCCCAAAACCCCCAAACCTTAGCTCACAAGGATGGTAGGTTTGCAGACACCAAAGGCACTAATGAGTCTGAGCGGAACTCGAACCCCCGTCAGGCAAACATCAGTTAGAGGCGTTACCAATCAGGCCACGACAAGATTAGACTTTGGCTTTGATAAGCAGCTTTTCTAAGAGGAGGACACTCCAATATCTAACGATTGTTCTCTAGTCTTGGGTAGTGCCATAGCCTCTATACCATGGTCTTCCACTATCTTGGGTTAGAGTTCTTTTGCTTGAGGGTACACTCACATACTATTCTATCTTTCATTATTTCCTTTCCTCACTGAGCTATTTCTCCAGTTGCAACCCTTGGGCTTATACCTTCCTGCTTCTCGAACTATAGTCCATTTTTTTTCGTGAGGCAGATTTACACCGACTCGCAGGGGTACCCTTTGAGCTCGGAAAAGTTTCCTGATAGCTGATTGGTCGGAAGTATTCGGATAAAAATACTTCCGATCAATCAGCTATGAGGAAACATTTCCGAGTTAAAAGGGCACCCCTGAGAGTCGGTACAGATCTGCCTCACTAAAAAAAAAAAAAAAAAAACATTAGGGTTGTAGCTTAGCTAATAATAATAATAATAATAATAACAATAATAATAGCAGCTACCGTAATGGAAGGTATGATTGTTATTCTTGTTATTGTTATTGCAGTTATTTTCGTCAGTGTCATTTTCCTTTTCGTGCATTAAGCCCTTGGGTTCTCTATATGAATTAACAGGTTGTCTTTATACTTAAGAGAAATGTACAGTAGAGTCAGAATTGCCTGTTTCTCTGACAGATTAAATGTACAGTGGAGTCAGAATTGCCTGTTTCTCTGACAGATTAAATGTACAGTGGAGTCAGAATTGCCTGCTTCTCTGACAGATTAAATGTACAGTGGAGTCAGAATTGCCTGTTTCTCTGACAGATTAAATGTACAGTGGAGTCAGAATTGCCTGCTTCTCTGACAGATTAAATGTACAGTGGAGTCAGAATTGCCTGTTTCTCTGACAGATTAAATGTACAGTGGAGTCAGAATTGCCTGCTTCTCTGACAGAAAAATGTACAGTGGAGTCAGAATTGCCTGTTTCTCTGACAGATTAAATGTACAGTGGAGTCAGAATTGCCTGCTTCTCTGACAGAAAAATGTACAGTGGAGTCAGAATTGCCTGTTTCTCTGACAGATTAAATGTACAGTGGAGTCAGAATTGCCTGCTTCTCTGACAGAAAAATGTACAGTGGAGTCAGAATTGCCTGTTTCTCTGACAGATTAAATGTACAGTGGAGTCAGAATTGCCTGCTTCTCTGACAGAAAAATGTACAGTGGAGTCAGAATTGCCTGTTTCTCTGACAGATTAAATGTACAGTGGAGTCAGAATTGCCTGCTTCTCTGACAGAAAAATGTACAGTGGAGTCAGAATTGCCTGTTTCTCTGACAGATTAAATGTACAGTGGAGTCAGAATTGCCTGCTTCTCTGACAGAAAAATGTACAGTGGAGTCAGAATTGCCTGTTTCTCTGACAGATTAAATGTACAGTGGAGTCAGAATTGCCTGCTTCTCTGACAGAAAAATGTACAGTGGAGTCAGAATTGCCTGTTTCTCTGACAGATTAAATGTACAGTGGAGTCAGAATTGCCTGCTTCTCTGACAGAAAAATGTACAGTGGAGTCAGAATTGCCTGTTTCTCTGACAGATTAAATGTACAGTGGAGTCAGAATTGCCTGCTTCTCTGACAGAAAAATGTACAGTGGAGTCAGAATTGCCTGTTTCTCTGACAGATTAAATGTACAGTGGAGTCAGAATTGCCTGCTTCTCTGAAAGAAAAATGTACAGTGGAGTCAGAATTGCCTGCTTCTCTGACAGAAAAAATGTACAGTGGAGTCAGAATTGCCTTTTTCTCTGACAGAAAAATGTACAGTGGAGTCAGAATTGCCTGTTTCTCTGACAGAAAAATGTACAGTGGAGTCAGAATTGCCTGTTTCTCTGACAGAAAAATGTACAGTGGAGTCAGAATTGCCTGTTTCTCTGACAGAAAAATGTACAGTGGAGTCAGAATTGCCTGTTTCTCTGACAGATTAAATGTCTTATTTCTCTCTTGGGGAGAATAGAGTTGTTCATTGTCTTCTGAGAATAGGTAATTCAGGATTGCGTTTTACGTCACATTTCTCATATAATGTGATATAATGTGGACTCTTGTATTGCTCTGACGTCATTTCATCTTTCTTGGGTAATGTGAATACGTGGAATGTTATTTTTTGTCGTGATTCTCAGTTGGTGTGACTTAACGGATTGCATTTTTGTCACATTCTTGATTTAATGTGGCCACAAAGATTCATTTAGTGTGACTAAACGGATTGCATTTAATGTTACATTCTTGATTTAATGTGGCTACAAAGATTCATTTAGTGTGACTAAATGGATTGCATTTTTGTCACATTCTTGATTTAATGTGGCCACAAAGATTCATTTAGTGTGACTAAACGGATTGCATTTTTGTCACATTTGAGTTAATGTGGCCACAAAGATTCATTTAGTGTGACTAAACGGATTGCATTTAATGTTACATTCTTGATTTAATGTGGCTACATAGATTGCATTTTGCTAACCTTCTCATTTACTGTGGATACATGAATTGCATTATTCGAAGTTTCTCATTAAATGTGGATACATAAATTGCATTTTTGTCACATTCTTGATTTAATGTGGCTACATAGATTGCATTTTGCCAAGTTTCTCATTAACTGTGGATGCATTAATTGCATTTTTGTCACATTCTTGATTTAATGTGGCTACATAGATTGCATTTTGCCAAGTTTCTCATTAACTGTGGATGCATTAATTGCATTTTGCTAAGTTTCTCATTAAATGTGGATACATAAATTGCATTTTTGTCACATTCTTGATTTAATGTGGCTACATAGATTGCATTTTGCCAAGTTTCTCATTAACTGTGGATGCATTAATTGCATTTTGCCAAGTTTCTCATTAACTGTGGATACATAAATTGCATTTTTGTCACATTTGAGTTAATGTGGGTACATAGATTGCATTTTGCCAAGTTTCTCATTAACTGTGGATACATTGATTGCATTTTTGTCACATTCTTGATTTAATGTGGGTACATAGATTGCATTTTTCTAACTTTCTCATTAACTGTGGATACATAGATTGCATTTTGCCAAGTTTCTCATTAACTGTGGATGCATTAATTGCATTTTGCTAAGTTTCTCATTAAATGTGGATACATAAATTGCATTTTTGTCACATTCTTGATTTAATGTGGCTACATAGATTGCATTTTGCCAAGTTTCTCATTAACTGTGGATGCATTAATTGCATTTTTGTCACATTCTTGATTTAATGTGGCTACATAGATTGCATTTTGCCAAGTTTCTCATTAACTGTGGATACATAGATTGCATTTTGCCAAGTTTCTCATTAACTGTGGATACATTGATTGCATTTTTGTCACATTCTTGATTTAATGTGGGGTACATAGATTGCATTTTTCTAACTTTCTCATTAACTGTGGATACATAGATTGCATTTTGCCAAGTTTCTCATTAACTGTGGATGCATTAATTGCATTTTGCTAAGTTTCTCATTAAATGTGGATACATAAATTGCATTTTTGTCACATTCTTGATTTAATGTGGCTACATAGATTGCATTTTGCCAAGTTTCTCATTAACTGTGGATGCATTAATTGCATTTTTGTCACATTCTTGATTTAATGTGGCTACATAGATTGCATTTTGCCAAGTTTCTCATTAACTGTGGATACATAGATTGCATTTTGCCAAGTTTCTCATTAACTGTGGATGCATTAATTGCATTTTGCTAAGTTTCTCATTAAATGTGGATACATAAATTGCATTTTTGTCACATTCTTGATTTAATGTGGCCACATAGATTGCATTTTGCCAAGTTTCTCATTAACTGTGGATGCATTAATTGCATTTTTGTCACATTCTTGATTTAATGTGGCTACATAGATTGCATTTTGCCAAGTTTCTCATTAACTGTGGATGCATTAATTGCATTTTTTGTCACATTCTTGATTTAATGTGGCTACATAGATTGCATTTTGCTAAGTTTCTCATTAACTGTGGATACACAAATTGCATTTTTGTCACATTCTTGATTTGATGTGGGTACATAGATTGCATTTTGCCAAGTTTCTCATTAACTGTGGATACATAAATTGCATTTTTATCACATTCTTGAT
>NC_090743.1:3385727-3388227 GCF_036898095.1 Palaemon carinicauda
AGCTATGGTAAGCAGGTCTTTTAGGAGAAGGTCACTTTAAAGTCAAACCATTGTTCTCTAGTCTTGGGTAGTGCCATAGCCTCTGTACCATGGCCTTCCACTGTATGGGATAGAGTTAGTCTTGCTTGAGGGTACACTGGGGCACACTATTATATATAATTTCTCTTCCTCTTGTTTTGTTAAAGTTTATATAGTTTATATAGGAGATATTTATTTTAATGTTACGCTTGTTAAAATATTTTATTTTTCCTTTTTTCCGTTCCTCACTGGGCTATTTTCCCTGTTGGAGTCCCTGGGCTTATAGCATCCTGCTTTTCCAACTAGGGTTGTAGCCTAGCAAATAATAATAATAATATGAACAGCGCCCGAGCTCCTTCTCCACCCAAGCTAGGACCAGGGAGGGCCAGGTAATGATTCAGCAGGTAGACCTATAGGCTCCCCTAAATCCACCTGCTTTTGCTCACAAGGATGGAGAAGTTACAGACACTACAAGGAACTATCGAGCTTGATCGGGATTCGAACCCCAGTCTGGGGAGTGCCAGGCAGGGACGCTTCCAGTAGACCACCATAAGGCATGTAACGACTTTTGGGGATCTTGCTATTACTCATGAATGGCAAGTACAGGACAATGCCCTAGTGGCTGACCATATATCACAGCCCTCTCCATCATGATAAGACCAGGGAAGGCCAGGCAATGGCTGCTGATGACTCAGCAGGTAGACCTAGAAACTCTCCTAACCCCCCCTCCCCCCATCCTTTGCTCACAAGGATGGTGAGGTTGCAGATGCATATATAAACTATAAAACCTAAAAGAAAAAAAACAGGAGGAAGAGAGATAAGATAGAATAGTGTGCCCTAGTGTATCCTCAAGCAAGTGAACTCTACCTCAAAAGACAGTGGAAGACAATGGTACAGAGGCTATGGCACAACCCAAGACTAGAGAACAAAGGTTTGATTTTGAAATATCCTCCTAAAAGAGCTGCTTACCATAGCTAAATAGTCTCTTCTACCATTACCAAGAATGAAGTAGCCAATGAACAATGTAGTAGTTAACCCTTGAACGAAGAAGAATTGTTTGTTGATCTCAGTGGTGTCAGGTGTGTGAAGGCAGAAGAGAATGCGTGAAGAATAAGCCTCAGTCCAGATTATCCCGTGTATGTGAAGGCTAAGGAAAAATGAGCCGTAACCAGAGATAGGGATCCAATGTATTACTGTATGGCCAGTCAAAGGACACAAAATAATATCAGTACAGGTTGTTAGGTGTATGAAGGCAGAAGAGAATTTGCAAAGAATAGGTCTGAGCCTAGACTAACCGGTGTATGTGAAGGCTAAGGAAAAATGAGTAGTAACCAGAGAGAGCTATAAATGTAGCATCAACGAGCACCCCTATAATTAAAAGTTTGTATAACAAGGTAAAGCTCTTTTAGGAGAAGGACACTCCAAAATCAAACCATTGTTCTCTAGTCTTGGGTAGTGTCATAGCCATTGTACCCTGGTCTTTCACTGTCTTGGGTTAGAGTTCTCTTGCTTGAGGATACACTCGGGCATAATATCCCATCTAATTTCTCTTCTTCTTATTTTAAGTTTATACAGTTTATATAGGAGATATTTATTTTAATGTTGTTACTCTTGAAATATTTTATTTTTACTTTTTTCCTTTCCTTACTGGGCTATTTTCCCTGTTGGAGCCCTTGGGCTTATAGCATCCTGCTTTTCCAACTAGGTTTGTAGCTTAGTAAGTAATGATGATAATAATAATAATAATAATAATAATGATTTTACTCTTAGAATATTTTATTTTTACTTTTTTCCTTTCCTCACTGGGCTATTTTCCCTGTTGGAGCCCCTTGAATATAGCATCCTGCTTTTCCAAGTAGGGTTGTAGCTTAGCAACTAATAATAATAATAATAATAATAATAATAATAATAATGATTTTACTCTTAGAATATTTTTTTTTTACTTTTTTCCTTTCCTCACTGGGCTATTTTCCCTGTTGGAGCCCCTTGAATATAGCATCCTGCTTTTCCAACTAAGGTTGTAGCTTAGCAACTAATAATAATAATAATGATAATAATAATAATATAGTCGCAATGCAGTTAATATTAATAAAAATATAACTTTCCTTACTGGGCTATTTTCCCTGTTAGAGACCTTGGGCTTATATAGCATCCTGCTTTTCCAACTAGGGTTGTAGCTTAGCAAGTAATAATAATAATAATAATAATAATAATAATAATAATAATAATAATATAGTCGCAATGCGGTTAATATTAATAAAAATATAACTTTCCTTACTGGGCTATTTTCCCTGTTAGAGCCCTTGGGCTTATATAGCATCCTGCTTTTCCAACTAGAGTTGTGACTTAGCAAGTAATAATAATAATAATAATAATAATGAATTAGTCGCAATGCAGTTAATATTAATAAGGATATAACTACACCAAACATAATATTTATGATTCCTTCGTTTCTGGCATCGCATAGTCTCAGCCGAGAATA
>NC_090743.1:3398227-3400727 GCF_036898095.1 Palaemon carinicauda
TAGGACGATGTATACATTTATGTATACCTATGTATACATTTTGTAGAGGCTAAATCAAGAGATCTTATAATGACGCCATAGAGAAATCCATGCAATTCTACATACAATTGTATGTGTTTTTTTAGTACGATGTATATATTTATGTATACCTATGTATACATTTTGTAGAGGCTAAAGCAAGAGATCTTATAAGGACGCCATAGAGAAATCCATGCAATTCTACATACGTTTGGAGTGACATTAGACCGATATGGAATCCAGAACATGCATTTGCACATATTATGTGAGACCGGTTGGTCTAGGGTGTGTCTGCCCGCCCACCAGGTTCCCCCCTCCCTTTCCTCTCCCCCTTCTTTTCCCCCTCCTTTACCCCCCTACCATATCTGTACTCCTCCCCTACCCTAAAACGGACTGAATCCATGCCAGGACCCATCTCTCTCTCTCTCTCTCTCTCTCTCTCTCTCTCTCTCTCTCTCTCTCTCTCTCTCTCTCTCTCTCTCTCTGAAGCGATTTCTAATGACATTATCTGGAATTAGGAAACATTTACGTATGTATGTATATATATATATATATATATATATATATATATATATATATATATATATATATATATATATATATATATATATATATATATGTGTGTGTGTGAGTGTGTATATGAATGTATGTACATATATGCATATGTATATATATGTATATGTATATAAAATTTATATATATATATATATATATATATATATATATATATATATATATATATATATATATATATATATAGAGAGAGAGAGAGAGAGAGAGAGAGAGAGAGAGAGAGAGAGAGAGAGAGAGAGAGAGAGATACTGTATATATATAATAGTAATAATAACTATTATTATTATTATTAATATTATTATTATTATTGTTGTTGTTGTTAACGCCAACGGAGTTGGGAAAGAAGTTATGTTTTCGAGTATATTTATTTATTTATATATCTGTGTCTGTGTACAGGATTACGTCAAATCTAATAAAAAGGATTTTGACGAAATTTCCACCACAGATAGACCTTAGCCCATGGACGATTCCATCAACCTTTGGAGATGATCCAGGATCGGATCCAGATTCTAGATCCGGATTCCAGATCCGGATTCTAGATCCGGATTCCAGATCCAGATTCTAGATCCGGATTCTAGATCCAGATTCTTGATCCGGATTCTAGATCCAGATTCTAGATCCGGATTCTAGATCTGGATTCTAGATCCAGATTCTAGATCCGGGTTCCAGATCCGGATTCTAGATCCGGGTTCCAGATCCGGATTCTAGATCCGGATTCTAGATCTGGATTCTAGATCCAGATTCTAGATCCGGGTTCCAGATCCGGATTCTGGATCCGGATTCTAGATCCAGATTCTAGATCCAGATTCCAGATCCGGATTCAAGATCCAGATTCTAGATCCAGATTCCAGATCCGGATGCTAGATCTGGATTCTTGATCCGGATTCTAGATCCAGATTCTATATCTGGATTCTAGATCCGGATACTAGATCCAGATTCTAGATCCGGATTTGCAATTTTCACAATTCTAAAGATTAGCCTAAGGCCTATGTCAAAACAAATTGATAAATTGTATTTTCACGTAATTTTAACAATGGATAGATATTATTCATCGGGTGAAACCATGGAATTTTGGAGGTGATAGGGATCAAGAGCACGATTTTGGGTCAACATTGCACTTTTCCCCATCTACTGTACAGTCAGTATGGGAAAAGTGGCAGGGTGTGTCCGTAGATTTTAGTGAAATGCCTGCGATATTCATTGGCGGAGGTCTGAATTCTATTATTATTATTATTATTATTATTATTATTATTATTATTATTATTATTATTATTATGGTATTGATAGTGAAGTAAAAAGTAAAGCCTGGAATGACTGGAGAGAATATCTAGACAGGAAAGCAGATGAGGCTGACAAAGTTATAAATTCAGGAAGTGGACTGGTGTAAGAATTGATAACAGTATTATTAATGAAATCTCTACTGGGGCAAAGAAGAAGAAGCACATATCAATTAAAAAGAGAAATAGATATGTTATAACAACAGAAGATGAAGAAAGGCGACACTGGATGGGACATCATCTGAGCTTGAGGTGTATTGCTATTTCATGAACTTAGTGTCTTGCCATCTTCTGAGCTTAAGGTGTATAACCATTTCATGAATTTCAGGTGTCTTGCCATCTTCTGAGCTTAAGGTGTATTGCCATTTCATGCAAGGTGTCTTGCCATATTCTTAGCTTAAGTTGTGTTGTCATCTTCTGAGCTTAAGGTGTGTTGCCATCTTCTGAGCTTAAGGTGTGTTGCCATCTTCTGAGCTTAAGTTGTGTTGTCATCTTCTGAGCTTAAGGTGTGTTGTCATCTTCTGAGCTTGAGGTGTATTACCATTTCATGAACTTGTGTCTAGCCATCTTCTGAGCTTAAGGTGTGTTGTCATCTGAGCTTAAGGTGTGTTGTCATCTTCGGAGCTAAAGGT
>NC_090743.1:3408680-3418680 GCF_036898095.1 Palaemon carinicauda
TTGGTCTTGAAGGTCCAGTTAGATTAGCCAGTCCTCAAAAAAACTGCTGAATGGGTCAATCCTGGAACACTTCAATCCTGGAACATTTCAATCCTCGAACAGTTCAATCCTGGAACAGTTTAATCCTGGAATGTGCTTGTGTATTGATATGTCCCACTATACTCATTTCGTCTTGGAAGTCCAGTTCGATTAGCCAGTCCTCAAAAAAAAAACTTCTATATTGGTCAAGTCTGGAACAGTTTAATCCTGGAACAGTTCAATCCTGGAATGCGCTTGTATATTGATATGTCCCACTATACTCATTTCGTCTTGGAGGTCCAGTTTGATTAGCCAGTCCTCAAAAAAAAAATCCTATATTGGTCAAGTCTGGAACAGTTCAATCCTGGAACAGTTCAATCCTGGAATGTGCTTTTGTATTGATATGTCCCACTATATTCATTTCGTCTTGGAGGTCCGGTTCGATTAGCCAGTCCTCAAAAAAAACTTCTATATTGGTCAAGTCTGGAACAGTTCAACCCTGGAACAGTTCAATCCTAGAATAGTTCAATCCTGGAGCAGATCAACCCGGGAACAGTTCAACCTTGGAACAGTTCAATCCTGGATCAGTTCAACCTTGGATCAGTTCAGTCTTGGAATGTGCTTTTGTATTGATATGTCCTACTATACTAAATTTTTTTTAATGAGGAGCATTTGCACTGACTCGCAGCGGTGCCCTTTTAGCTCGGAAAAGTTTCCTGATATCTGATTGGTTAGAATTATCTTGTCCAACCAATCAGCAATCAGGAACTTTTCTGAGCTAAAAGGGCACCCCCTTCGAGTCTGTGCAAATCTGCCTCACTAAAAAGAATTGACTGTAGGTCTATGTGAATTACTCACTTCATGATGCCTCGTCTGGAATATTCCTGGAAAGTTATTCCAGATTGTCTTGGAGGATTCTTTTGAACTAAATTGTACTGGAAGATCCTTCTGAATTGAATGTTCATGTAGGATTCCTCTGGTTGGGTAGTCCTGGAAAATACCAATGGATGTAGGATTCCTCTGGTTGGGTAGTCCTGGAAAATACCAATGGATGTAGGATTCCTCTGGTTGGCTACTCCTGGAAAATACCAATGGATGTAGGATCCTTCTGGTTGGCTAGTCCTGGAAAATACCAATGGATGTAGGATTCCTCTGGTCGGCTAGTCCTGGAAAATACCAATGGATGTAGGATTCCTCTGGTCGGCTAGTCCTGGAAAATACCAATGGATGTAGGATTCCTCTGGTCGGCTAGTCCTGGAAAATACCAATGGATGTAGATTCCTCTGGTCGGCTAGTCCTGGAAAATACCAATGGATGTAGGATTCCTCTGGTCGGCTAGTCCTGGAAAATACCAATGGATGTAGGATTCCTCTGGTCGGCTAGTCCTGGAAAATACCAATGGATGTAGGATTCCTCTGGTCGGCTAGTCCTGGAAAATACCAATGGATGTAGGATTCCTCTGGTCGGCTAGTCCTGGAAAATACCAATGGATGTAGGATTCCTCTGGTCGGCTAGTCCTGGAAAATACCAATGGATGTAGGATTCCTCTGGTCGGCTAGTCCTGGAAAATACCAATGGATGTAGGATCCCTCTGGTTGGCTAGTCCTGGAAAATACCAATGGATGTAAGATCCCTCTGGTTGGCTAGTCCTGGAAAATACCAATGTATGTAGGATTCCTCTGGTTGGCTAGTCCTGGAAAATACCAATGGATGTAGGATCCCTCTGGTTGGCTAGTCCTGGAAAATACCAATGGATGTAAGATCCCTCTGGTTGGCTAGTCCTGGAAAATACCAATGTATGTAGGATTCCTCTGGTTGGCTAGTCCTGGAAAATACCAATGGATGTAGGATTCCTCTGGTCGGCTAGTCCTGGAAAATACCAATGGATGTAGGATCCCTCTGGTTGGCTAGTCCTGGAAAATACCAATGGATGTAGGATCCCTCTGGTTGGCTAGTCCTGGAAAATACCAATGTATGTAGGATTCCTCTGGTTGGCTAGTCCTGGAAAATACCAATGTATGTAGGATTCCTCTGGTCGGCTAGTCCTGGAAAATACCAATGGATGTAGGATCCCTCTGGTTGGCTAGTCCTGGAAAATACCAATGGATGTAAGATCCCTCTGGTTGGCTAGTCCTGGAAAATACCAATGTATGTAGGATTCCTCTGGTTGGCTACTCCTGGAAAATACCAATGGATGTAGGATTCCTCTGGTCGGCTAGTCCTGGAAAATACCAATGGATGTAAGATCCCTCTGGTTGGCTAGTCCTGGAAAATACCAATGTATGTAGGATTCCTCTGGTTGGCTACTCCTGGAAAATACCAATGTATGTAGGATCCCTCTGGTTGGCTAGTCCTGGAAAATACCAATGTATGTAGGATTCCTCTGGTTGGCTACTCCTGGAAAATACCAAGGATTGCTCTGGTTGGCTACTCCTGGAAAATACCAATGGAATGGACATCCCACTGGACTGCCAAAACCGGGAAGCTTCCTCTGGATAGGGTCCCCTGTACTAGATCCTGGAAGGTCTCCCCAGATTGTCTTGTCCTGGAATGATAAAGAAGGACTTTTCGTGTTCCAGAATGTCAAAGACTTGGAAGTTTATCGATATCAGAATAGGGCAGGTGGGGTCATTAAGGAACTTGGTGCACGCGATGTCAACGGCCCTATCCCCCTTGCCCCCATGCTCCTCCTTCTGGAAATAGGATCGAGTTGAAGGATGAAGGATCCTCCATCGTTGAAGGACTTATTGCAAGGTTATGATAATAATTATATAACCAAATCTGGTCTTGTATATGGGATATAGAGGGTAATTGAATGTCTTTAGATATGGTAAGCAGGTATCCTAGAAGGGTACTCCTAAACCAAACCATTGTTCTCTAGTCTTGGGTAGTGTCATAGCCTCTGTACCATGGTCTTCCACTGTCTTGGGTCAGAGTTCTCTTTGTTTGAGGGTACACTCGGGCACACTATTCTATCTGTTTTTAATTTCCTTTACTCACTGGGCTATTTTCCCTGTTTGAACCCTTGGGCATGGTAGCATCCTGCTTTTCCAACTAGGGTTGTAGCTTAGCAAATAATAATAATAATAATAATAATAATAATAATAATAATAATAATAATAATAATAATAATAATAATGATGTCTGCAAGGTAAGCTAAAGTTACCGTACGTTATGTAACCTAAGACAAGGCTATGCTAAAGTTATTTAGGTACAGTTGGACGTCAGAGTTCTTGGTAAACCTCGCTGCGAAGAAATACACCCTGTCACGCCCTTACTTCTTAAGATAAAATGCAACTAAATTTGAAAAAGTTTCCAAAATAAAGTCTGCAAAATAGGCCTATTATTATTATTATTATTATTATTATTATTATTTTATTTTATTATTATTATTATTATTATTATTATTGGCCTTGATCATTACGTAAGCCTCTAAAAGATGCCATATTCACATGTGGCATCGAGAACATGTCTAATGTACGCAGAGACGCACAATATGTCAAGAACATATCTTAATGAAGAGGAGGGGATTCAAGAACATGCCTTCACGTTTGCAGGCACTCTTTATCAACTAATTAGAGTGGGGCGAAGCTTCTTAGCTGATGCTAAGTACTGTAATTTTAATTCTATTTTCCTGTAATAACAATCAATTGTGTTAATGAAAACATTGATTTGTTTAAGTTTTATCTTTCTCCAATTTGAAATCAACTGGGATAATATCTTATCAGTTTTGGCAAACTTTTGTGGTATTTTAAAAATCGTCTTTCACTTACACTGTTGAAAATTTGCATTAAAAAACCGTAAATGCCTGGCAACAATTATTCCATGATTTTTACCGTTTTAAAAACTTATATTGAAGTAAAGGAATGATATTACGGTCAGCAACCCGTAAAAGATAATAATAAAGATAGGTAAAATTACGGTGGCCTGTATTTTACTGAAATATGGTTGAGAACAGTATATTTTACGGAGAATTCCCGATTAAGATTACGTTTTTTTTTTTTTTTTTTTTTTTTTTTTTTTTTTTTTAACAATGTAGGATTCTGCAACATATCCACTCTTATATCGTGCTCTCTTCGCTTTCTTAAATCTGGGAAGGAAAATAATGTGTTGTCTTCTTCCTTGCACAGGGCACAAGCACCATAAATGTATTTTTTTCCTGAAATTTGCTTTTATTTGCGTCATGATTAACCTGGTTTTCATTATTAGTAGAGCGTTATCCATAGCCCTTTCTCTAATACAAGGCTGTTCACAATTTCCACTGTCTTGGATTAGAGTTCTCATGCTTGAGGGTACACTCAGGCACACTATTCTATCTGATTTCTCTTTCTCTTATTTTGTTAAATCTTTCATGGTTTATATTGACTTACTTAGATGTCGTTGCTATTATTAAAATATTTAATTTTTCCTTATTTCCTTTCCTCACTGAGTTATTTTCTCTGTTGGGGGCCCTGGGCTTATAGTATCCAGCTTTTCCCTTATATAAATGTCATCATTTTCATACCTCTTCTTTTTCTTAATTGTTTTCTCTCTCTCTCTCTCTCTCTCTCTCTCTCTCTCTCTCTCTCTCTCTCTCTCTCTCTCTCCTCTCTCTCTCTCTCTCTCTTTTCCAGCAGTGCACTGTAGGTTTTACTACCCCTGGCCTCTAGTGCACCCACATCATACTTTAAAAAACCCGTAATTTCAATCCGAAATTCTCCGTAAAAATATACTGTTCACAGCCGTATTTCAGTCAATTTTTATCCTACTTTATTATCTCTTACGGGTTAGTGACCGTAATATCACTCCTTAAGGGTTGTGGTGGCCGATGTGGTAACGTCCCTGAGTGGTGGACACCAGACTGGGGTTAGAGTCCTGCTCAAACTCGTTAGTTTCTTTGGTCGCTGTAACCTCGCTATCCTTGTGAGCTAAGGATAGGGGGTTTGGGGAAGCCTCTGGGTCTATCTGCTGAGTCATCAGCAGCCATTGCCTTACCCTCCTTGGTCCTAGCTGGGGTGGAGAGGGGACTTGAGCGGTGATCATATGTATATATAGTCAGTCTCTAGGGCATTGTCGTACAACATAGGGCAAAGTCACTGTTTCTTGTCCCTGCCATTCATGAGCGGCCTTTAAACCTTTAAATATATCCGGTTTTAAAACGGTAAAAGTCCGGTAACATCTATTAATTTTTTTTTACAACAAATTTTTAAGTGTAGGATTATACTCAAATTCTGTTTCTCTTTACTTCTCTTTACTCTCCGTTCCTTCTTACTCTCTTCCATTTTACTTTCCAGTGTCTTTCAACTTTTAGTTCATAGCACAACTGATGGTCTCCCTAGCCCCAGCGCCGGGTCATATGCCTTCAAGTTTACAAATCTAAACCAACGGAAGCCTCAAGAACGCATCTTTAATTTTCATTAGGGTCAAACAGATGTCTCCTTCATGCCAGGGTCATGAAGAACATGTCTGGATACATTTCATTAAGGTCAAACACATGTCGCCTTCATATTAGGGTCATCAAGAACATGATCTGAATACATTTCATCAGGGACAAAAACATGTCTCCTTCATACCAGGGTCATCAAAAGAACATGTCTAAATACATTTTATCAGGGCCAAAAACATGTCTCCTTCATACCAGGGTCATAAGGAACATGTCTGGATATATTTCATTAAGGTCAAAAACGTGTCTCCTTCATGCCAGGGTCATGAAGAACATTGTCTGGATACATTTCATTAAGGTCAAACATATGTCGCCTTCATACCGGGGTCATGAAGAACGTGTCTGGATATATTTCATTAAGGTAAAAAACCATGTCTGCTTCATACCAGGGTCATCAAGAACATGTCTGAATACATTTCATCAGGGCCAAAAGCATGTCTCCTTCATACCAGGGTCATAAGGAACATGTCTGGATATATTTCATTTAGGCCAAAAAATATGTCTCCTTCATACCAGGGTCATCAAGAACATGTCTGGATATATTTCATTTAGGCCAAAAAATATGTCTCCTTCATACCAGGGTCATCAAGAACATGTCTGGATATATTTCATTAAGGTCAAAAACGTGTCTCCTTCATGCCAGGGTCATGAAGAACATTGTCTGGATACATTTCATTAAGGTCAAACATATGTCGCCTTCATACCGGGGTCATGAAGAACGTGTCTGGATATATTTCATTAAGGTCAAAAACATGTCTGCTTCCTACCAGGGTCATCAAGAACATGTCTTGAATACATTTCATCAGGGCCAAAAACATGTTTCCTTCATACCAGGGTCATCAAGAACATGTCTGAATACATTTCTTCAGGCCAAAAACCTATCTATGTCTCCTTCATACCAGGGGATCAAGAACATGTCTGATTACATTTCCTCAGGGCCAAAAACATATCTCCTTCATATTAGGGTCATCAAGAACATGTCTGGATTCTTTTCATCAGGGCTAAAAACATGTCTCCTTCATACCAGGGTCATCAAGAACATGTCTGAATACATTTCTTCAGGCCAAAAACCTATCTATGTCTCCTTCATACCAGGGGATCAAGAACATGTCTGATTACATTTCCTCAGGGCCAAAAACATATCTCCTTCATATTAGGGTCATCAAGAACATGTCTGGATTCTTTTCATCAGGGCTAAAAACATGTCTCCTTCATACCAGGGTCATCAAGAACATGTCTAGATACATTCCATCAGGGCCAAAAACATGTCGCCTTCATACCAGGGTCATCAAGAACATGTCTAGATACATTTCATCAGGCCAAAAACATGTCTATGTCTCCTTCATACCAGGGGATCAAGAACATGTCTGATTACATTTCGTCAAGGCCAAACTCATGTCTCCTTCATACCAGTGTCATCAGGGCCAAAAACATGTCTCCTTCATACCAGGGTCATCAAGAACATGTCTAGATACAATTCATTAAGGTAAAAAACATGTCTATGTCTCCTTCATACCAGGGTCATCAAGAACATGTCTGAATGAATTTCATCAGGGCCAAAAACATGTCTGCTTCCAATCAGGGTCATCAAGAACATGTCTAGATACATTTCATTAAGGTCAAAAACATGTCTGCTTCATACCAGGGCCATCAAGAACATGTCTGAATACATTTAATCAGGGCCCCAACACGTCTTATGTCTCCTCCGTACCAGGGTCATCAAGAACATGTCTAGATACATTTCATTAAGGTAAAAAACTTCTCTTTCATGCCAGGGTCATCAAGAACATGTCTAGATACATCTCATTAAGGTCAAAAACATGTCTCCTTCATACCAGTGTCATCAGGGCCAAAAA
This sequence comes from Palaemon carinicauda, assembly GCF_036898095.1. Taxonomy (NCBI): domain Eukaryota; kingdom Metazoa; phylum Arthropoda; class Malacostraca; order Decapoda; family Palaemonidae; genus Palaemon; species Palaemon carinicauda. The sequence continues at coordinate 3,415,977 of NC_090743.1, forward strand.
CATGTCTGCTTCATACCAGTCTCATCAAGAACATGTCTGAATACATTTCATCAGGGCCAAAAAGATGTCTCCTTCATACCAGTCTCATCAAGAACATGTCTAGATACATTTCATTAACGTCAAAAACACGACTGGAACAAGATCAAGAATCTGCCATTTTAAGATTTGTTGTTGAATCGAGTCAACTGTCAAATGCTAGAATCGAACTTCGCTGAATAATAAATACAGTCTCTGTAAAAAAGCGTAAAAATAGAAGACCGCTCCCCCAAGACCGATCTATAAATACCCCCCTCGAATAAAGAATTAAAAGGGAAGAGTAAGTGAAGGCTATTAATAGGTCGTTACTCCTTACAACGATCAATTGAGATGATAAGGCACATTCTTATGATACCTCAACTCAGCAACATTAGGAGGCGCTTCATGGTGGGCTTGGAATGCCTTCAGTTTGCTTGTTTGAAATTTAGTAGGACTAATTAAAACTAATTAAAACAAAAATTTGAATTTTATAAATCAATTAACAAACAGTGATATAAAAAAATTTGCTTGTTTGAAATATAGTAACAGAAACTAAAACTACTTAGATAGGAGATACAAAAATTGGAATTTTAAAAATTCAAAATTTCAAAAAAATAAAAAAAAGATGATTTCGAAAAAGATAAGTAATCGGGAATGGCGTTTGGAAGTCTTATCTGCTATCTTTCAGGAATCATAATGGCTTCAGGGTAGCCTTGGAATGCCTTCAATTTGCTTGTTTGGAATGTGGTAACAGAAACCAAAACTAATTAGAACGAAGAGATACGAAAAATGGAATTTTAAAAATTCCAAAAAAAAAAAAAAAAGAAAAAACGATTCCGAAAAAGATAAGTAATCGGGAATGGCGTTTAGATGTCTTATCTGTTATCTTTCAGGAATCATGGGGGCTTCAGGGTAGCCTTGGAATGCCTGCAATTTGCTTGTTTGAAATATAGTTACAGAAACTAAAACTAAATAGAAAGGAGAGATACCAAAAATTGGAATTTTAAAAATTCAAAATTTCAAAAAAAAAAAAAAAAAAAAATGATTTCGAAAAAGATATGTAATCGGGAATGGCTTTTGGAAGTCTTATCTGTTATCTTTCAGGAATCATAGGGGCTTCATGGTAGCCTTGGAATGCCTTCAGTTTGCTTGTTGGAAATATAGTAACAGAAACTAAAACTAATTAGAACAAAGAGATACAAAAAATGGAATTTTAAAAATTAAAAAAAAAAAAAAAAAATGATTTCGAAAAGGATAAGTAATCGGGAAAGGTGTTCGGAAGTCTTATCTGTTATCTTTCAGGAATCATAGGAATGATACAATAATTTTAAACGAAAGGAATAATGCTGAGCCTCTGGTACAGTTGGCCTCATGGATTTTTGTGCATATCTAGTCAAGCTAAAGGGGATATCTAGCAACTCAGGAGTAAACTGAGGAGACATTTGGCAACTTTACAAAATCGTGATATGATATAAAGGGTTTTATCCCATAACAATAAGCTTAGAGTTTCTTGAATTGCCGTAGTATTTTTTTTAACAAAGTAATATTATCTAATTAATTTTAATGTCTTTGTTAAGGTTCTTTTTGTTCCACATGAGTAATATATCCAACAAAGGTTCCTATTCTATTCTCTTTCTGGTACTTTACTTAATTGAAGGGCTGATTAGAGTTCTCTTGCTTGAGGGTACACTTGGGCATACTATTCTATCTTATTTCTCTTCCTCTTGTTTTGTTTAAGTTTTTATATGTTGTTACTGTTCTTTAAATATTTTATTTTTTCTTGCTTCCTTTCCTCACTGGGCTATTTTCCCTGTTGGAGCCCCTGGGCTTATAGCATCCTGCTTTTCCGACTAGGGTTGTAGCCTAGCAAATAATAATAATAATAATAATAATAATAATAATAATAATTTCCTGGTCCCGTCAAACATGGAACCCTGGAGTTTCGTGAATTTCCGTAGTATTCGTTTAACATGAAGTAATAATGTTATTTATTCAATTTTACTATGTCTTTGTTAAGGTTCTTTTTGTCACACATGGGTAATACATCCTACGAAGGTTCCTATTCTGTTCCTTCTGGTACTATACTTGAAGGGCTGAGTTCCTGTTCACGTCACACACGGAACCCTGTGCCCTACGGACCTACAAGATTTGTTTGTCCTATACATTCTCAAGTATTTAGAGTATCACACAGTATATTCCGCATTGATTGTTAAATACACATTATCGAAGCTCATCATAATCACCATCATCATCATCATCTCCTCCTACGCCTATTGACGCAAAGGGCCTCAGCCGAAGCTCTTAGTAAACAAGAAATTCTGTAATTACTTCTTGAAAGCCTTCACATCTTAAGTCCTTCGGATGTGTAGTGGGAGCTTGTAATACAGTCTTGGGGCAACATATTTGAAAGCTCTAGAGCCTACAGTAGAGGTACGTCTTGGCTCCAGTAACTTGATACTATATGTAACTATCTCGTGCCAAAGCAATTTATTGGCTGCACGGTGTGTAGCAATCTCTGATATTTTCGATGTCCAGTTTTGATAACTGTATACTAACTTTAATAGGCAGCCAGTGTAATTAAATTGTTATTATTACTACTACTTGATAAGCTACAACACTAGTTGGAAAAGCAGGATGCTATAAGCCCAAGGGCTCCAACAGGGATAATAGCCCAGTGAGGAAAAGAAAT
>NC_090743.1:3433680-3438680 GCF_036898095.1 Palaemon carinicauda
ATATATATATATATATATATATATATATATATGTATATATATATATATATATGTGTGTAAATATGTATATATATGAATGTATGTAGTGTGTGTATATATATACATGTATATGTATATATATATATATATATATATATATATATATATATATATATATATATATATATATATATATATATATATATATATATATACACATATATAAAGAGAGAGGGAGAGAAAAAATATATATGATTTCAGATTCTACATTTTAGGTTATTTTTCTTTTTACTGATCTGGTAGACCAATAAAAAAAATCATAACTAAAACTGTTCGAAAGTTTTTATCTTCATAATATACCATACTGATGGTGTACTGTAGGCGTTTCTTAAGGATCTTTAGGCATTCCTTTGTTCACTTGCTGTACTTAAATTACTTTGCTTTGCTTTGACGGCTGCTTTTCCGGTCCCATACAACAGGGGATTAATTTTCAGTTGATTGTTGAATCAGTAGAACTTCAAAAGTTCAAAGTTGGAGCAAATGCTTTTTTTGTTGACCAGGCTGACATGAGTCTTTTTATAGTTTATATATGACATATTTGTTTTTGACGTTGTTAATAGTTTATATAGGACATATCTCTTTTGACATTACTTTTTTTTAGAATGATTTATTGTTAATTTGTTCTCTTCAGTTATTTATTTCCTTATTTCCTTTCCTCACTGGGCTATTTTTCCCTATTGGAGCCCCTGGGCTTATAGCATTTTGCTTTTCCAATTAGGGTTGTAGCTTGGATAATAATAATAATAATAATAATAATATGGTTTAAATACTTGACGAAAATATGGAAAAAAAGTGATAATATATGTATTTTACAAGATAGACATATGTTAGCACTTATTATTTTGGGATTTTGCATTTAATTGTGACTATTATACGTAGCTCTCTGGTTAGTTCGTGTTTTAAAGTTTATTTTGTAATGATGTGTTATTTGTACTTCGAATTTCTTGGAATAAAATTTTTTTAACATAACCTTTTAAATAGGTGTGTTCAATAATTTTCTTAAAATAAGATTTTGACAAGTTAATGGCTTTTCGATTTTGGTTTTTATAAATGTGTGCGAAGTTGGAATAATAATAATAATAATAATAATAATAATAATAATAATTATTATTATTATTATTATTATTATTATTATTATTATTATTGTTGTTATTATTATTATAATAATAGTTATAGTTATAGTTATAGTAATATTAATGTTAATATTAATATTATTTTTATTTTTACCATTATCATTATCATTATGATAATGATAATGATAATAATAATAATAATAATAATAATAATAATAATAATAATAATAACAATAATAATGAAAATAATATTGATATTATTATTATTATTATTAATAGTAGTAATAATAATAATAAAAATAGTAATAATAATAATAATAATTATAATAATAATAATAATAATAATAATAATAATAATAATAATAATAACACATACTATAAGGTTAATAAAACAAATAATCCAGTATCAACCCAAATGAAAAAATACACTAAAAAAAGAGAAACATCTGAATAAGTAAATAATTAACATTTTGAGCGGTTTCACACAATGTCTGGCCAAGATAAGATTGTATTAGCTGGTGAACTATATCTGTTTTTCTCCACTCACTGACAGTCAGGTTTTAGTTGCTGGTGTGAATATTGAAGTGTTCTGTGTTTGAGAGTGCTTGGTGGTTATTTATTATTATTATTATTGTTATTATTATTATTATTATTATTATTATTATTATTATTATTATTATTATTATTATTATTATGTTGTTGTTGTTGTTGTTGTTGTTGTTGTTGGCGTTATTAAACAAGAGTTCTGGGAATAGATTTATTATGCAGTGATTGGTAATATATGTATATATATATATATATATATATATATATATATATATATATATATATATATATGCATTCATACATTTATGTATGTACAGTCTATATATGCATGCATATATGTATATACAGTATATATATCTATGTATACGAACAAAAATATATGTATAACATGTATATTGTATATACATATAGACTGACATAGAAAGACCATTTTATATATATATATATATATATATATGAATATATTTATGTGTATATATATATATATATATATATATATATATATATATATATATATATATATATATATATATATATGTATATGTATGTATGTATGTGTAATAGTTGAAATAATAGATCCAAGCATTTGTGGTTAATCCACATTACTGTAGAAGCTTCTATTAATTTGTATGACATCAATTAGCAAGTATTTATAGACACAGAAACACGACCATCCTCCATTGCTACCTTGCTTACTTTCGTAACCTTATTTGTGGATGTCTTCTTCTCGCACCCATCTGCACATCTGTTAAATTTCATCAGTTTTCTGTTAAATTTCCTCCGTTTTCTGTTAAATTTCATCAGTTTTCTGTTAAATTTCATCAGTTTTTCTGTTAAATTTCATGTTTTCTGTTAAATGTCATCAGGTTTCTGTTAACTTTCATCTGTCTTTCTGTTAAATTTCTTGTTTTCTGTTAAATTTCATCAGTTTTCTGTTAAATTTCACTAGTTTTCTGTTAAATTTCATTAGTGTTCTTTTAAATTTTATCAGTTTTCTGTTAAATTTCATCTGTTTTCTGTAAAATTTCAACTGTTTTCTGTTAAATTTCATCAGTGCTCTGTTAAATTTCATCAGTTTTCTGTTAAATTTCATCAGTGATTTGTTAAATTTCATCAGTTTTCTGATAAATTCCATAAGTTATTTCTTAAATTTCATCAGTCTTTCTGTTAAATTTCATCAGTCTTAAATAAAACATACCAGCACTTTTCTTAATGTGTATTACGACGTGTTTCATCTTACGAACAATTTTGGTAATTTCACCAGTCTCTGTAGCTTATCTTTATCTAATTTTATTTCATGTGCAAACATACCTTTGAAATCCATGTAGTATCCCATGACTTTATCCTTACACCTATGTCCTTTCCATCACACGAGTCATCACTATATTCATTAAAGACTAATTATAGCTCTTGTCTCCTGTAACTGTCATATCGTTCTGGGGTAGCGAAGAGGTAGATATCAAGGATTAAAAGTTTAAGTTAGGTATAATGCCCCTTTAAAGCACCATGCTCCTTTCTTATTCTTGTTCCCCAATCACTGAACTTATACTTCATTCTTTTAATGTCATCTGCCCCACATACTTTAATAGATGCTGCAACTGGAGCAATCAAAGGTAGAGGAAGGAAGGAGGTCTTGAGAAACTGTTAGGTGAAATATGTTGTTTTCCTATTTGAAAGTGATTTATGTAAATATATATTCTTTTATAGATTTGTCGTTCTTGTTCATATTTTCTAACACACTTTGGTTCATTTTATTTATCATGGGCTTCCTCATTTTTGGAAATTAATTTTTCCTTATTTTCAATCATTATGAATACAATACAACAACAGCAACAACAACAACGATAATAGAAAGAGACGAGGAGAAAAATAAGTAGTAGTTATTTTGGTGAGAGTAAAAATAATGATTATTAGTCTGATTTAATATGGCTTGTATCGCTCCCACTGATTTTGAATAGAATCAATTAAATTCTGTAAATTAAATAATTTGTAAGAAGCCATTTTGCTCACGTACGTAGCTAGTAGTTTCTATCATACGTCTTGTTTCGTCTAGTGACTACATTTACAGTGGTTAAGATATAAAGGAAAAGGTACACGAATTAAGGTTTGACGAGAAGAGAAGGCAATATCTAATTGATTAATTTTCATATTATTACTAGCTAAGCTACAACCCCAGTTGGAAAAGAAAAGCAAGATGCTATAAGCCCAAGGGCTCCGACAGGGAAAAATGGCCCAGTGAGGAAAGGAAATAAGGAAATAAATAAATGATGAGAACAAATTAACAATAAATCATGGCTTTGATTGGTCAGGCTGAAACACCTACAAGTTAGAAAGGAAGAAGAATCATTTTATTTTTCTGATTTCGTGGTTGATCTGCAGAGAGAAGGAAGCTCTGTGTTCAACTGGGTAGATATGAGATTCTGTAAGGTGATGAGCTGGATGAAATGGCCTCGACTTACGTTGAGGGAATAGGTTTACCACAGGGTGTACAATGCTCTGATAAATCTCTGACAAATACGATTTTCTGATCCATCACCTTGCAATTATTTCTGGACCTGTAATTGATATATATACGTACGGCTCCTCTCTAAAGGTGGTAAGGACCTGAGGTCCTTAGAAAGTTTAGTAGTCGTCCTCCAGTTGCGAACGTGGGGCATTCCACCTCAAGGCACTGAGATTTCTAGATAATGACATTCTTCTTAAGTTATCAAATGGAATGAGCTGAGTTATTTAGAAGCTTTGATGCTCTACCATTCTTGCACTGAAATACAAGTTTGATTAGGGTTTGTGGGTATGTTCTTATCTATGGAACAGATTAGAGCTGACATGTTCTGGTGGTAATTCCTTTGCAAGATTCCTAGTAAAGGAGCAAGTGATAAGCGGCTTTTGTCCAACTGTATATTCTTAGTATAGTAGATTGATGCTTTTATCAACGTCAAGAGTCTAGGATTGGTTCCGTAGTCCTCTAAGGATTTACTAAAATCCTTGATATCTTTCCTTCATTGTATCAATGGTTCATCCAAGCCTGATTGGGATGGGTAATCCTTCATTGTATCCACGATTTATCGAATTTCCGATTGGGTAGTTTGACATATTAATGTTCCCTTGAAGGTCTTTTTTGTGATTCCTTTGAGGTTTTGAAGGTTCATCTAAACCAGGGGGAGGTTCCTTTGTCATATCAATTAATGTTGCCTTGAAGGTCTTTGTGGTGATTCCTTTGAGGTTTTGGAGATTCATATAAATCAAGGGGGAGGTTCCTTTGTCATATCAATTAATGTTCCCTTGAAGGTCTTTGTGGTGATTCCTTTGAGGTTTTGAAGGTTCATCTAAACCAAGGGGGAG
>NC_090743.1:3443680-3448680 GCF_036898095.1 Palaemon carinicauda
TAGGAAATATTCTCATAGAAGCTTGTCTCGCAGTAGGAGGCATACCTCTCTTCAGTCCAACTCAAGCATGTCTCCTGAGGGTAGATCCACATCGAGACCCTATCATAGAGACCTATCTCGTCACTCTTCAAGCCGCACACCCGGACTTTCATCCCTCAGGTCCCTGAGGGACTCCAGTGTTTCCTCTGACCGAAGGTCCAGAAGCCAGTCTTCAAGGAGAAGCAACCGGAGTTGGTCCCATCATTCCCCAGACCACCTTTCTCCTTATTCCAGGTCTCATTGGAAGGACCAGAGACCTAGCCGTTCATCTGTTAGATCCCACCATAGATCTCCTTCCAAACATTCTCGTCGGTCCTTATCCAGTAGTACTGGGAGACGTCTCTCCCCAAGCCATTCCCCTTCCAGGAGTAGACATCTTTCGTCTACCAGAAGCCCCAGATCTTCGCAACGTTCTCAGCCAAGGACCCGGCATGATCACAGGTCTCCTTCTACAGGTTCTTCACCCAATGATGGAGATGCTGAATTCTCCAGGAGACTTTGGGCAGCAGCGGAGAAATTTAGAATTCTTCAGGATGACGAGATGGATGACACAGCTCTTGAAACTTTGATCCCTAATTCCTTCAGGGAATTGATGAGTCTTTCCGAGAATGCCTTTCCAGAGAGTGTTCGTCAAGTGAAGGAGGTTCCTGCTTCCTCTAAGCCCCCCCTGAATCGTTTTGTTCAGGGTCTAGAGAAGCAGAAGTTTGACAGATTACCCAAATGGACCCCATCAGAACCCTTAGAATTAGCTCGCCAGGGAGTCAGGAAACGAGCAAAGGAAAGATGTCAGGCCGGACGCATTCCATACCCCACCATTGCTCTAGGCAAGACCAAGAGATACCTGCAGCTGGAAGAAGAGTCTTACGGTCCAGCTCCCACCCCTCTCAACCCCTCCTTTGAGGACGTGTTACCCTCACGAGTGAAGGGTGAACGTGCCTTGGTTGGTATCTCTGTGGAAGAGTGCAAGAGACTGGAAGCCTCCACTAGAAGAATACAGGAGATTGGGAACATGCTGGCCTGGCTGTGGTATGTTTTGACAGCTTTTCTGAAGGAACCCTCTTTCCTCACAACGCATCGACCTCTCTACCTTCAGATAGCCAGGTCTATTGGGCGCTGCCTTGAGGACCAGATGAAAGAGTACTTTCCACGAGGCTTACCTGACTGGTAAAAGAAGGGACCATTATCTCAGCAGGGCCCCTGCTTCTCTCTCCATACGTCATAAAGATCTACTAAGGGAATCCCAGATGTTTGGACATCACCTTTTTGAACCTGCTATTCTGGAGGATGTTCTCTCTCGGGCCCAACTGTCTTCCAAGATGCGGAAGGAAGATATGTTAAATGACTTGTTAAAGAAATCACTTTCATTTAAGCCGCAACAGAAACAGCCCTACCCTCAGAGGGATTCGGGCATACGCCCTATTCCTCAGCAAGGAGGTCGAGGAAATGATAATAGATATGGGAAGAAGCAGAAGTCCACAGTTGCTGCTTCATCAAATTTCCAAGCCAGGAAACAGGACAAGAAGAAGGACTTTAGGTCCTCACAGAACCCTGTCCCAAAGGGTTTTCAGAAATAGGGGCCAGTTCCTTCACACGAACACGTACAAGTGGGTTGCTGCTTACAACATCATTGGCAGGCTTGGGAGGCCCTGAATTCGGACCCTTGGGTGACCATCGTACTAAGGGAGGGGTACAGGATACCTCTCAAGTCTCAACCACCCTTGACCAGTCAGTCGCCACCATCCATCAGTTACTCCGGCAGGTCCGTAAAGCAACAAGCGCTCAGGGAGGAGATGCTTCAGCTGAAGTACAAAGGGGCCATAGAGCTAGCCCCGCCCAACTCCTGGAGTTTTCACAGCCACATGTTTGTGGTGACAAAAGCTTCAGGAGGGTGGAGACCCATCATCGATCTCTCTATCCTCAACTCCTTCGTAGAGATTACGAAGTTCAAGATGGAGACTCCGAAGACGGTTCTTCTAGCTATAAGGGAAGAGGACTGGTTCTTTACCATCGACCTCCAGGATGCTTATCTCCAAGTCCCAATTCATCAGGACTCTCGCCATCTTCTGCGCTTCCGCTGGGGAGAGGAGACTTGGCAGTTCAAGTGTCTCTGCTTCGGACTGGCAACGGCTCCTCAGGTCTTCACCAGGATCATGGCCCCAGTTGCAGCCAAATTCCACCGGATCGGTATTCGGATGTGCCGCTATCTGGACGACTGGCTCTTCCTATCTCCTTCCCTTCAGGAAGCTCTTCGTGTGAAGGAATTGGTCCTGGATCTTTGCAGGACTCTGGGAATAAAGATAAACTACAAGAAGTCTGCTCTCACACCATCTCAACAGACGACTTATTTGGGAATGAAGATTGTATCTCCTCTCTTAAGGGTCTTCCCGTCTCAAGAGAGGAAAGACAACCTCAGGAGAATTATAGAGGAGTTCTTGTTACTTCCGACCCCAAGAGTTTCTCTATGGATGAGCCTTCTAGGCCACCTTGCTTCTCTCACGTTACTAGTTCCCAACGGAAGACGCCGTATGAGGGATCTTCAATTCACATTGAGACAACATTGGGACTGGCAGGACAACACCAAACAAATTCAGTGGACAGCACGCAGTCAGGAGGATCTTCTTTGGTGGTCCCAGGAGATACACTTGAATGCAGGACTCTCTCTCAAAGTCCTCGAACCTACGCTTGTTCTGCATACAGACGCTTCAGACATAGGATGGGGAGCTTCTCTAGAGCAGGAGAGCATTGCTCGTTTATGGACTCCTTCCCAGATCTCCAGGTCCATAAACTGGAGAGAACTCAAGGCAATCAGGGAGGCTCTCCTCCATTTCACTCCTCTGTGTACATCCGAAGTAGTCGCAGTGTATGCAGACAACTCCACCGCGATCTCCTATTTGAAGAAGGAAGGAGGAACAAAGTCCCAACCTCTCAACCTTCTCGCTCAGGAGATCCTCCAGTGGGCAGAGGATCACAACGTTATTCTCCGACCTCAATTCATTCCGGGAAAGAAGAATGTCATTGCGGATGCTCTGAGCAGGGGGGACCAGGTGCTAGGTTCCGAATGGACTCTTTGTCAGGAGGTAGTAGATCGCCTTGTTCACCTTTGGCCAGCAAACATAGACCTGTTTGCAACTTCTTTAAATTTCCGTCTTCCAGCATATTTCAGCCCTCAGACAGATCCTCAATCTGCAGGGGTCGACGCTATGCTTCAAGACTGGAGGGACCTTCAGACTTACGCCTTTCCACCATTAGGGATGATAGACCAGGTCTTACACAAATTTCAGTCATCGCAGAGGTGCACAATGACCCTGGTAGCCCCGTTCTGGCCTCAGAAAGAATGGTTTGCAAGACTCCTAGAACTTTCCATAGACATTCCAAGGAGGTTGCCTGTCAGGTACGACCTCTTACGCCAACCTCACTTCCACAGGTTCCACCTTCGACCGTCCTCGTTACTTCTAACCGCCTGGAGACTGTCAAGCGTATCGCTAGAGCGAGGGGAGTATCTTCAGCAGTGGCTGAACAGCTCACCAAGGCACGAAGACACTCTACCAATTTGAACTACCAGCGTAAGTGGGTAGTTTATAGAGGTTGGTGTAAGAGGAACCGCCACACCTCTTCTAGACCTACAGTTCCAAAGATTGCGGATTTCCTTCTTTATCTACGGAAGGAGAGAAAGCTTTCAGTGTCGGCCGTTAAAGCTTATAAGTCGGCACTAGCCTCTGTGTTTAGGCTGTCTTTTGGTGAGGTTTTTGAGGACCCTATTCTCCCTGACCTGATCAGATCTTTTGAGATTGAGGTTCCCAAGATTTCCATTAGTCCTCCCATGTGGGACTTGAATGTGGTTCTCAAGCTTCTAGCTGGGGCTCCCTTTGAACCTCTCAGGTTAGCTTCTCTACAAGACTTGACTACCAAGACACTTTTCTTGGTTACTTTAGCTACAGCCAAGAGACTGGGAGAGATACAAGCCATCTCTGCTTCTGTAGGAACAAGAGGAAAGGACATGGTCCTTACGTACCTTCCAGAATTCAGAGCCAAGACGGAATCAGAGTCCAACCCTCTTCCTAGAGAGTTTCTTCTTTCCTCTTTAAGTGAAACTGTTGGGCATCTGGAAGAGGAGAGACTGTACTGCCCAGTGAGAACCTTACGCTATTATCTAGCCAGAACCAAGGCTATCCCTCACAGACCCCGGGCTCTCTTCGTCTCCCCTAAACTACAGTCGAAGGCCATGACGAAAAATGCTGTTTCTTTCTTTATCAGGAGACTCATAGCAAAGGCTTCTCCCCAATCTTTATCAGGCTGTGCGTCCAAGAAGGGAAGAGGTACCCACAGTCTGAGGGGTTATTCCACGTCTCTTTCTTTTTGGAAGAACTCTTCATTGAAGTCCGTCCTGAATGCTGCTCTATGGAAAGGGAATACAGTTTTTGCTTCCCACTACCTTAAGGACGTGGAGTTGGTGTATGACAACATACGATCTCTCGGTCCAATTGTCGCAGCTGGAGAAATTGTTGGTTAACATCTACTTGGCCTTCTACCCTAAATACTTAGTGTATGTAAGGAAGAATGTAAGGCATGAATGAGATGGGATATGAATAAGGGCTCACTCCGTGCGAATGAAAACCTCGCGTAGGCAGGTTGTATAAATGCATGAGAGGAAGTAAGGTAGTGACGGCCCATCGGGGGCCTACACCTACCTTACTTCAGAGACATATGACTAAACTAACGGACTTAACCGACGTATGCAAGTTGTTGATACAAGGTTAGGAACTTAGTTTAGAATAGGGTAGTTAGTCGACTAGGCGTTAAGACTGACCCAGCCATGACTAAACTTGACTGTTGGGGATCCAGTTCACTACAACACATGGAGATGTCCTATATCAGTCAAGGTAACTACTCTGAGGTCCTCTCAGGTCTGTTTGTATTCTTTAAAGATTACTTAATTATATCAGCTGTTTATATTTCTACTT
>NC_090743.1:3451180-3453680 GCF_036898095.1 Palaemon carinicauda
TTCAAATGGGGACTTAACACCACATGAAGAAGAATTCATTAACATTTTGCACAAAATATGTTCAAATGGGGACTTAACACCACATGAAGAATTCATTAACATTTTGCACAAAATATGTTCAAATGGGGACTTAACACCACATGAAGAATTCATTAACATTTTGCACAAAATATGTTCAACTGGGGACTTGACACCACATGAAGAAGAATTCATTAACATTTTGCACAAAATATGTTTAACTGGGCACTTAACACCACATGAAGAAGGATTTGTTAAAATTTTGCACAAAATATGTTTAACTGGGCACTTAACACCACATGAAGAAGGATTTGTTAAAATTTTGCACATAATATGTTTAACTGGGCACTTAACACCACATGAAGAAGAATTCATTAACATTTTGCACAAAATATGTTCAAATGGGGACTTGACACCACATAAAGAAGAATTCATTAACATTTTGCACAAAATATGTTCAACTGGGGACTTAACACCACATGAAGAAAAATTCAATAACAAAACAACAACAACAACAACAACAACAACTACTACTACTACTACTACTACTACTACTACTACTACTACTACTATAGAACATTATTCAAAACAACAACAACTACAACTACAACTACTACTACTACTACTACTACTATAGAACATTATTCAAAACAACAACAACTACAACTACAACTACTACTACTACTACTACTACTATAGAACATTATTCAAAACAACAACAACTACAACTACAACTACTACTACTACTACTACTACTATAGAACATTATTCAAAACAACAACAACTACAACTACAACTACTACTACTACTACTACTACTACTATAGAACATTATTCAAAACAACAACAACAACAACAACAACTACTACTACTATAGAACATTATTCAAAACAACAACAACAACAACTACTACTACTATTACTACTAGTACTACTACTACTACTACTACTACTACTACTACTACTACTACTATAGAACATTATTTTGTTACAAAGAGACGTCATCAAAGGGATTTTCTGAAAAATGTGGGCTGGGTTTCTTCTCTCTTATCTAATCTCCCTCAACGCTGAGATGATGCAGTATTTGGGTTGAATTTCCTTTTAGCTAACTATTTGATTAATCTCTCTGCTCTCTGTAGGAAAGTTATGAATTTTTTTCATGTATGCACACACATACATATATATATATATATATATATGTATATACATATATCTATATATATATATATATATATATATATATATATATATATATATATATATATATATATGTTTATATGGTATTTATGTATGTAAATAATATATATATATATATATATATATATATATATATATATATATATATATATATATATATATTTATATGTATCTATATATATATATGTGTCTATATATATAAATGTATGTATATATATTTTATATGTATATATATATATATATATATATATATATATATATATATATATACATATATATTTATATGTATCTATATATATGTGTCTATATATATAAATGTATGTATATATATTTTATATGTATTTAAATATATATAATTTATATTTATATAAATCTATATATATAATTATATATCTATCTATCTATATGTATATATATATATATATATATGTATATATATATATATATATATATATATATATATAAGATTGAAACACAAAGTTCATAAACATACATATATCGTATATATACACAGTAAAAATGTTTCCCAGCACGTAGTCACATGATCAGAAGTGCCAACATATGAACTTGCATTTATGTAAAAGAACTACTAAGTTGTCAATCACATAATCACGTTGGCATTCCTGATCATTTCAACTACAGTATATTTCAAAGGCATGAATCTAATGACATTCCTCATAGATATGTTATATTATCAAAAATCTGGTACCAATATTATGGTATATTAATGAGCTTCTTCTATCCTCCTCTTCTTCTTCTTTGTCTTTCTATTTTATTTCTTCCCGAGTTCTTAAAGGATTGATCTTAAATATTTTTTTTTTGTTTTTAACGTGTAGAATAAATTCAATACCACATAAATATAGAAATTCATGTTTATCTATCTATATATCTATCTTTGTCAATATATCTATCTATATAAGCCAATTATCTAATATTTCTCTCCACATTTCTTCTTCTTCTTCTTCTTCTTCTTCTTTTATGTGGGGTCGATGTTTCTGGCCAGCTTTCTCCATCTACCTCTGTCCCACACTTCATCCCGGTTAATTTCTTTGATCGAAGGTCATCCTTGATACAGTCCATCCACCTTCGCTTTGGTCTCCCTCTCCTTCTCGTTCCCTGTACCTCCATTTCCATCACTACTACTTCTTTGTCTGCATTTTTCCCCACTTTTATGTAGGGTCGATGTTTCTGGTCAGCTTTCTCCATCTACCTCTGCCCCACACCTCATCACCGGTTAATCCCTTTGATCGAAGTTCAACCTTCATACAGACCATCCACCTTCGCTTT
>NC_090743.1:3461180-3470829 GCF_036898095.1 Palaemon carinicauda
TTAGGTAGTGCCATAGCCTGTGTACCGTGGTCTTCTTAATTTATATATGAAATCTATTTTAAAGTTTCCTTATTTCCTTTCCTCACTGGCCTATTTTTCTTGTTGGAGCCCCTGGGCTTAGACCATCCTACTTTTCCAACTACGGTTATAGCTTAGGTAGGTAATAATAATAATAATAATAATAATAATAATAATAATAATGATGATGATGAGGATGATGATGAAGAGTAATTACACACATGGGAGTTTATTATTATTATTATTATTATTATTATTATTATTATTATTGTTATTATTTTTATTATTATTATTATCATTATTATTAGTATTATTATTATTAGTATTATTAATAGTAATAATAATAATAATAATAATAATAATAATAATAATAATAATAATAATAATAATAATAATAATAATAATTACAAACATGGTAATAGAGACAAGTAAAAGGACCTCTCTGGCTTGTGAAGAACCTTTCTCGTGGGAAATGACTTCCTTCGACCACTCCAAGGATATTTGTGATGCGTAGGATGTACTGAAAGGACTCGGGGCAACCCTGGCGCTAAAGTCTGGCGCTACTGTTGTCGGGACTTTCAGAATTCCTATGGTTACAATAAAACTATTATAGGATATGAAGGGAGAATAAAGGATTATTTTCCTCTACATTTTAACAATCAGAATAATATATTGTTTAAATATACCAAGAAATTTAATATTATTATTATTATTATTATTATTATTATAATTATTATTATAATTATCATTATTATTATTGCTATTATTTGCTAGGCTACAACCCTACTTGTAAAAGCAGGATACTATAAGCCCAGGGGCTCCAACAGGGAAAATAGCCCAGCGAGGAAAGGAAACAAGGAAAAATAAATCATTTCAAGAGTAGTAACAACATTAAAATATATATTTCCTATATAAACTATAAAAACTTTAACAAAACCAGAGGAAGAAAAATAAGAAAGAATAGTATGTCGGAGTGTACCCTCAAGCAAGAGAACTCTAACCCAAGATAGCGGAAGACCATGGTGCAGAGGCTATGGCACTACCCAAGACAAGAGAACAATGGTTTGATTTTGGAGTGTCCTTCTTCTATTGTGCTGAATTAGCGATGGTTATTTGAACTTGACTTGTTGTGTCCTCAAAGCTATTATATAATGAACTTTGAACTTTTGTTCATAATCTAACATTTTTCTATGTATAATGCAAACTTTATTCATTGCTGATAAATTATAGCTCCTTAGGTTTCATTGCAATGATGAAGGTTGATGTCATCTCGTGAGAAGTATTAGGCAGTATTCAATGATGTATATATATGTGTATATATATATATATATATATATATATTATAAGAATATATATGTATATAACTTTTTATGTATATGTATCTATCTATCTATCCATCTGTCTATATATATATATATATATATATATATATATATATATATATATATATATATATATGTATATATATATATATAGTAACAATGTATATATATACATATGTATCTCTCTCTCTCTCTCTCTCTCTCTCTCTCTCTATATATATATATATATATATTATATATACATATATATACATACATACATACACACACAGGTGAACATCAGGGTAAAAATGATACGAGACCTAAAAAAAAAAAAAAACACATTAAAGACGTGTTCTTGATGCAATCCCAATGGTTCTAAGTGTTTTCTAGTGTCCAGGAATATTAAGATTCACTCTGTGTCATTTGTTCTTTGTGATAGACATTAGCCTCTGCTTGAAGGGTCTTTAATTGAGGCCAAGACGCTACTTGATATTCAACGCGGTTGGGGTCGTTTGAGAGAGAGAGAGAGAGAGAGAGAGAGAGAGAGAGAGAGAGAGAGAGAGAGAGAGAGAGAGAGAGAGAGAGATAGTGTGGATGCAGATAAACATATGTTGATCTTGAAGGCTGGTTAAAAAGAAAACATATAATCACTCAGTGGGATAGGATGTTTAACAGGCAAAATGTCAGGAAAACCTAATAGCATTGATAGACAGGCATAGAGTAAGGAAACCTAATAGCAGGTGTAGAGTAAGGAAACGTAATAGCAGGTGTAGAGTATGGAAAGCTAATAGCAGGTGTAAAGTTAGGAAAACTAATAGCAGGTATAGGGTTAGGAAACCTAATAGCAGTGATAGACAGGTATAAAGTTAGGAAACCTAATAGCAGTGATAAACAGGCATAAAGTTAGGAAACCTAATAGCAGTGATAGACAGGCATAAAGTTAGGAAACCTAATAGCAGTGATAAACAGGCATAAAGTTAGGAAACCTAATAGCAGTGATAGACAGGCATAAAGTTAGGAAACCTAATAGCAGTGATAAACAGGCATAAAGTTAGGAAACCTAATAGCAGTGATACACAGGCATAAAGTTAGGAACCTAATAGCAGTGATAAACAGGCATAAAGTTAGGAAACATAATAGCAGTGATAAACAGGCATAAAGTTAGGAAACCTAATAGCAGTGATAGACAGGCATAAAGATAGGAAACCTAATAGCAGTGATAGACAGGTATAAAGTTAGGAAACCTAATAGCAGTGATAGACAGGCATAAAGTTAGGAAAACTAATAGCAGTGATAGACAGGTATAAAGTTAGGAAACCTAATAGCAGTGATAGACAGGTATAAAGTTAGGAAACCTAATAGCAGTGATAGACAGGTATAAAGTTAGGAAACCTAATAGCAGTGATAGACAGGCATAAAGTTAGAAAACCTAATAGCAGTGATAGACAGGCATAAAGTTAGGAAACCTAATAGCTGTGATAGACAGGCATAAAGTTAGGAACCTAATAGCAGTGATAGACAGGCATAAAGTTAGGAAACATAATAGCTGTGATAGACAGGCATAAAGTTAGGAAACATAATAGCAGTGATAAACAGGCATAAAGTTAGGAAACCTAATAGCAGTGATAGACAGGCATAAAGATAGGAAACCTAATAGCAGTGATAGACAGGCATAAAGATAGGAAACCTAATAGCAGTGATAAACAGGCATAAAGTTAGGAAACATAATAGCAGTGATAAACAGGCATAAAGTTAGGAAACATAATAGCTGTGATAGACAGGCATAAAGTTAGGAAACCTAATAGCAGTGATACACAGGCATAAAGTTAGGAAACCTAATAGCAGTGATAGACAGGCATAAAGTTAGGAAACATAATAGCAGTGATAAACAGGCATAAAGTTAGGAAACCTAATAGCAGTGATAAACAGGCATAAAGTTAGGAAACCTAATAGCAGTGATAAACAGGCATAAAGTTAGGAAACCTAATAGCAGTGATACACAGGCATAAAGTTAGGAAACCTAATAGCAGTGATACACAGGCATAAAGTTAGGAACCTAATAGCAGTGATAAACAGGCATAAAGTTAGGAAACCTAATAGCAGTGATACACAGGCATAAAGTTAGGAAACCTAATAGCAGTGATAGACAGGCATAAAGTTAGGAAACCTAATAGCAGTGATACACAGGCATAACGTTAGGAAACCTAATAGCAGTGATACACAGGCATAAAGTTAGGAACCTAATAGCAGTGATAGACAGGCGTAAAGTTAGGAAACCTAATAGCAGTGATAGACAGGCATAAAGTTAGGAAACATAATAGCTGTGATAGACAGGCATAAAGTTAGGAAACATAATAGCAGTGATAAACAGGCATAAAGTTAGGAAACCTAATAGCAGTGATAGACAGGCATAAAGATAGGAAACCTAATAGCAGTGATAGACAGGCATAAAGATAGGAAACCTAATAGCAGTGATAAACAGGCATAAAGTTAGGAAACATAATAGCAGTGATAAACAGGCATAAAGTTAGGAAACATAATAGCTGTGATAGACAGGCATAAAGTTAGGAAACCTAATAGCAGTGATAAACAGGCATAAAGTTAGGAAACCTAATAGCAGTGATACACAGGCATAAAGTTAGGAACCTAATAGCAGTGATAAACAGGCATAAAGTTAGGAAACATAATAGCAGTGATAAACAGGCATAAAGTTAGGAAACCTAATAGCAGTGATAGACAGGCATAAAGATAGGAAACCTAATAGCAGTGATAGACAGGTATAAAGTTAGGAAACCTAATAGCAGTGATAGACAGGCATAAAGTTAGGAAAACTAATAGCAGTGATAGACAGGTATAAAGTTAGGAAACCTAATAGCAGTGATAGACAGGTATAAAGTTAGGAAACCTAATAGCAGTGATAGACAGGCATAAAGTTAGAAAACCTAATAGCAGTGATAGACAGGCATAAAGTTAGGAAACCTAATAGCTGTGATAGACAGGCATAAAGTTAGGAACCTAATAGCAGTGATAGACAGGCATAAAGTTAGGAAACATAATAGCTGTGATAGACAGGCATAAAGTTAGGAAACATAATAGCAGTGATAAACAGGCATAAAGTTAGGAAACCTAATAGCAGTGATAGACAGGCATAAAGTTAGGAAACCTAATAGCAGTGATAGACAGGCATAAAGATAGGAAACCTAATAGCAGTGATAAACAGGCATAAAGTTAGGAAACATAATAGCAGTGATAAACAGGCATAAAGTTAGGAAACATAATAGCTGTGATAGACAGGCATAAAGTTAGGAAACCTAATAGCAGTGATACACAGGCATAAAGTTAGGAAACCTAATAGCAGTGATAGACAGGCATAAAGTTAGGAAACATAATAGCAGTGATAAACAGGCATAAAGTTAGGAAACCTAATAGCAGTGATAAACAGGCATAAAGTTAGGAAACCTAATAGCAGTGATAAACAGGCATAAAGTTAGGAAACCTAATAGCAGTGATACACATGCATAAAGTTAGGAAACCTAATAGCAGTGATACACAGGCATAAAGTTAGGAACCTAATAGCAGTGATAAACAGGCATAAAGTTAGGAAACCTAATAGCAGTGATACACAGGCATAAAGTTAGGAAACCTAATAGCAGTGATAGACAGGCATAAAGTTAGGAAACCTAATAGCAGTGATACACAGGCATAACGTTAGGAAACCTAATAGCAGTGATAGACAGGCATAAAGTTAGGAAACCTAATAGCAGTGATACACAGGCATAACGTTAGGAAACCTAATAGCAGTGATAGACAGGCATAAAGTTAGGAAACCTAATAGCTGTGATAGACAGGCATAAAGTTAGGAAACATAATAGCTGTGATAGACAGGCATAAAGTTAGGAAACATAATAGCAGTGATAGACAGGCATAAAGTTAGGAAACCTAATAGCAGTGATAGACAGGCATAAAGATAGGAAACCTAATAGCAGTGATAGACAGGTATAAAGTTAGGAAACCTAATAGCAGTGATAGACAGGCATAAAGTTAGGAAAACTAATAGCAGTGATAGACAGGTATAAAGTTAGGAAACCTAATAGCAGTGATAGACAGGCATAAAGTTAGGAAACCTAATAGCAGTGATAAACAGGCATAAAGTTAGGAAACCTAATAGCAGTGATACACAGGCATAAAGTTAGGAAACCTAATAGCAGTGATAGACAGGCATAAAGTTAGGAAACCTAATAGCAGTGATACACAGGCATAACGTTAGGAAACCTAATAGCAGTGATAGACAGGCATAAAGTTAGGAAACCTAATAGCAGTGATACACAGGCATAACGTTAGGAAACCTAATAGCAGTGATAGACAGGCATAAAGTTAGGAAACCTAATAGCAGTGATAGACAGGAATTAAGTTAGGAAACCTGATAGCAGTGATAGACAGGTATAAAGTTAGGAAACCTGATAGCAGTGATAGACAGGTATAAAGTTAGGAAACCTAATAGCAGTGATACTCAGGAATTAAGTTAGGAAACTTAATAGCAGTGATAGACAGGTATAAAGTTAGGAAACCTAATAGCAGTGATACTCAGGAATTAAGTTAGGAAATTTAATAGCATTGATAGACAGGCATAAGTTAGGAAACCTAATAGCAGTGATAGACAGACAGAAAGTCAGGAAACCTAATAGCAATGATATAGTATATATATTTAAATATATATATATATATATATATATACATATATATAGGTATATATATATATGTATATATATATATATATATATATAGTATATGTATCTGAGTTTTACTCATATATATATATATATACAATTTATATACAGTATATATATATATATATATATACAGTATATGTATCTTAGTCTTACTCATATATATATATATATATATATAAATATATATAAATATATATATACAGTATATGTATCTGAGTTTTACTCATATATATATATATATATATATACACACACATACACACACAATCACACAAATACGTACTTGTATGTTCATAAATGGATATTCTATTTTGTGGAATCTTGGTCTGCATTTAAATGGCCCATTAAGTTCGTTTCCTTCGATTCTCCACGTGTTAGGAATAATAAAAGCTATGGATTTGGCCTTTCACTCTTTAAGGGGACGTGGGAACGCAAAGAGGAAGGAGAGAAATGAGGACGTTCGTTTTAATTTATTATTATTATTGTTATTATTATTGTTATTATTATTATTGTTATTATTAGTGTTATTGTTATTATTATTATTATAAGTATTATTATTATTATCATTATTTTTAATATTTTTATTATTGTTGGTATAATTATTATTATTATTATTATTATTATTATTATTATTATTATAATTATTATTATTAATATTTCATTATTATTATTGTTATTGTTGTTGTTAATATTATTATTATAATTATTATTATTATTATTATTATTATTTAATTATGATGGCTATATATATATATATATATATATATATAGATTTATTCATTGTCGATTTTAAGGAAATTTATTATTATTATTATTATTAATATTATTGTTATTATTAATGTTATTGTTATTATTATTATTATTATTATTATTATTATTATTATTATTTAGAAGGGGCTAGCGTTCGATCCCAAGTATGAGGTAGAAATTTATTTCTATTTGAACACGATGTTGTGTTGATATTTATCCATATTGACTCATTAGGGGTAATTTGAATGAATTACTACCAATTGTGTCACGTGGTGGGCCGGGGAAATCGGGCAAAACTCGCTGGTAAGAGACTGATGTCTCGCCAGGTAAATCCTCGGACAGATAGTTAGCGTCAGGTTCCGATTTCCTTTATGGCCTCTCGTGGCATGGTTGGTTTTGACCTGGCCTTTCATTAGAAGGGGCTAGCGTTCGATCCCAGGTATGAGGTAGAAATTTATTTCTATTTGAACACGATGTTGTGTTGATATTTATCCACACACACACACACACATATCTATATATATATATATATATATATATATATTCCTCGTTGATTTTAAGGAAAATTTAATTTTTTTAAATTTTATTTTGTTACGAACATAAAGAATTAATTCAGTTGAATACCAACAGAAGTTTATTCTATCAATCCATAAAAAACTGTCATCTTCAGAATACCGACAGCTAACTTCTCTTAAATACCAGTATCATTCCTTTTTAATTACCTATTGCTGTCATTTTTAGAATACATATATCTGTTCGTTTTATAATGCAGCTGTTATTTCTAAAATGTCAGTAGTTGAATCAGTAGAACTTAAAAAATTCAAAGTTTGAGCAAATGTTTTTTTGTTGACCAGGCTGACATGAGTTTTTTATAGTTTATATATGACATATCTGTTTTTGACGTTGTTAATAGTTTATATATGACATACCTATTTTGACGTTGTTACTGTTTTTAGAATGATTTATTGTTAATTTGGTCTCATCATTTATTTATTTCCTTATTTCCTTTCCTCACTGGGCTATTATTCCCTATTGGAGCCCTTGGGCTTATAGCATCTTGCTTTTCCAACTAGGGTTGTAGCTTGGCTAGTAATAATGATAATAATAATAAGTGTCATCTTATATTACCCATGTCTGTAATCTTTAGAATGCTCACAGCTGTCCTCTTTAGAATACTAACAGCTGTCTCCTTAAGAATAACTACAGTTATCTTCAAAATACCCACCTTGTCGTCTTAGAATACCTTAATCTGTCATATAGAATACCCAGAGCTGTTATCTTTAGAGTACCCACATCTGTCGTCTTTGAAACAACCACATCTTTCATCCTTTTTTTTTTAGAATACTAACAGCTGTTTCCTTTAGAATACCCACAGCTGTTATCTTTAGAGTACCTACAGCTGTCGTTTTTTTAGAATACTAACAGCTATTTCCTTTAGAATACCCACAGCTGTTATCTTTAGAGCACCCACAGGTGTCGTCTTTTAAAACACCTGCATCTTTCATCTTTTATTTTTTTTTTCTAGAATAATTGCAGCTGTTTCCTTCAGAATAACTGCAGCTATCATTTTCAAAATACCCACTCCTGTCGTCTTAGAATACATCCATCTGCCATATAGAATACCCACAGTTGTTATCTTTAGAGCACCCACAGGTGTCGTTGTCGTCTTTAAAACACCTGCATCTTTCATCTTTTATTTTTGTTAAAATACCAACAGCAGTTACTTTCAGAATAAATATAGCTGAAATCTTCAGAATAACCACATCTATCATGTTTAGAATACCAGGTGGTATCTCCTTGAAAAATAGCCACAATTATCATCCTCTTTAGAATGCAAATAGCTGGACTCTTTAGAATACCCACAGTTTTAATCTTTGGAATATCCACTGCTGTCCCATTTGAAATACTCAGAATTCTCTTCTTTAGAATAACCACAGTCGTCATCTCTTAAAATATACACAGCTGTTATCTTCAGAATAGCTACAGCTGTCATCTTGTCACTCGTAGTAAACACACACACACACACACACACACACATATATATATATATATATATATATGTGTGTGTGTGTGTGTGTGTGTGTGTTCCAAACACGCACACAAATGTGTATATATATATTATATATATATACAGTATATATATTATGTATATATACACATGTATAATATAAATTTTATATATATATATATATATATATGTACAGTATATAATTATGTATATGTATACACACACACACACACACACATATATATATATATATATACATACATACATACATACATACTTACATGTGTGTGTTTGGAACACGTACACACATATACTGTCTATTCACGCTCAATTACAAGCCACGATTAACGTTTGGCTTAATTTACTTCGTAAACTGTTTTAATGGGCAACTTCCATTAGTCTTATTTCGCGTTTAACCGTAATGTTGTATGTTTATTTAAATATATATACATGTTTGTGTTTTTATATAAACACGTGTATATATGTATGTATATGTATATATATATATATATATATATATGTATATATGTATACAGTATATGTTATATATACATATATATACACATATATTTATATGTATATATATATATATACACACACATATATATATATATATATATATATGTATATATATTTATATATATACATTTATATATATACATATATATCTATATAAATATATCTATATACACACATTAATATATGTATTATATATATACATATATTATATATTGATATATCTTTCTATCTATCTATCTATTTATCTATCTATCTATATATACTTTGTATATATATATATACATATATATATATATATATATATATGTGTGTGTGTATGT
>NC_090743.1:3471329-3473829 GCF_036898095.1 Palaemon carinicauda
CTATGAATGAAATAATAAAATGAAAATGTAAATCAAATTATGAAAGTGTTTCCTATTTTTCTATGACGTTTTGGCAAAACCAACTCTGAGCAATTTAGATACATCAAAATAATTATTTTTCCATCAATGTCATTTTTCTAATCTTAGGAAGTTTGAAATACAATGATGAAATGGAAAGTTTATTCTTTCCTCGCCTATTAAACTCTTCTGCCTCTTGACCTATTTTTCTAGAAAAAAGGACCATATTTTTCCTTCGCCATTTTGACGTTTTTAAAGTTCTTAATTAAACTAACTTGAATTGTGTTAATAAAAAGCACTATATCCTGCTCTGAATATTTTCAACTTAACAATTTTCCGAATCTCTTGAAAAACAGCTAAGAATATTTTTTTTTTCTTCTTCTCATGTTAACTACTTTGTTCCCTTGCCCATACTGAAGGACAACTTGAGCTGCTAGTTAATTAATGTAGTCCATTTTCCGTAAGGTATTTTGAACAAAAGCTATTAAAGAGTATTTTACTGTTATTTCAACTATTTTAAGGGATAGTTTAAAAAGATCAATATTTTTGACTTCCTAGACACTGATCTGTCTTACCATATCCTAATCTATAGGTAGGTGATTGGCCAAGGCACCAGCCATCCATTGAGATACTACAGCTAGAGTTATTTGGGTTCTTTAGACTGGCTAGAAAGTACTCTATTGGATCCATTTCTAGTTACAGTTCATTTTTCTTTTGCTTACACATACACAGAATAGTCTGGCCTATTCTTTACACTTTCGCCTCTTTCCTCATACACATGCCATCAAGGAGCTAACCAAACAATTCTTCTTTACTCATGGGGTTAACTACTTCACTGTAATTGTTCAGTAGCTGCTTTCCACTTGGTAAGGGTAGAAAAGAAGCTTTAGCTATAGTAAACAGCTCTTCTTGGAGAAGGACACTGTAAAATCAAACCATTGTTCTCTAGTCTTGGGTAGTGCCATAACCTTTGTACCATGGTCTTCCACTGCCTTGGGTTCGAGTTCTCATGTTTGAGTGTATACCCAGGCACGCTATTCTTTGTTTCCTTATTTCCTTTCCTCACTTTACTCTTTTCTCTGTTGGGGCCCTTAGGCATGTATTGCCATGCTTTTCCAACTACAGTTGTAGCTTAATAAGTAATAATAATAATAATGATGATAATAATAACAACCTAATCCAGCTTAACCTAACCTAACCACCCCCCTGCATAACGTAACCAAACCAACACCCTTCTTAACCTAACCTTAGCTCCTGCCCCTTCATGGACATCATGAAATAATAGCTCACAACTCTGTGGCAGTCATAGAACATCATAAAATGGTATCTCATCTCTATGTGGACATCATAGGTTATAATGAAATTTATAACAAATTTATGTGGGCATCATAGCGCAACATGAAACCGAAGATCCTATTCGTATGGACTACATAGATCAACATCAAACGAAAGATATTAATCTTTTTATTCAATTAATTAGTTCTACTTAGTAATGCTCTGCAATTATTTCATGAGCTAATTCTAGTTTAATTTCTTTGGCTAATTCCTTTCATCAATCTTCCTTGTCAATCTCTTCAGCGAGTTTCATTCAATAACCGTAATATTTTGTGAAGTCATATTCAGATATGGTTTTCATTTTCTGTTCAGGCTTATAGTATTAAGTAATCTCAACTTTTCAAGATTAAAGCATCCATTGACTTGTGATCTATGAAATCTGGTAGACATCAGCAGTGGGTGTTTCCATAGTTGATTATTCATATTATTATTCATATAGAAACAGATAGAAATATTAGAAAGACACATGAAGAAATTTCAGAATTTCCAAATTTGTGAGCCTATTCTTAAAGCTTGCTAGAACTGAAGACTTTAAGTCGTTAAAGGCCTATTCACCAAATTTCTAGGCCTATTTTTAACTGCCTATTGAGAGAGACGACAACACCAAACCAAAGAAAAAATAGAAGAGGGAAAATACTGTGTTGGTCATCTTCTCTTGAACTTTTACACGTCAAAGTTTAGTTCGGGCTTTGCTGGACCGACTACACCATTTCGAGAGAGGCACGGTTCACCTGCCGGAGGGCCCAAGAAGAAGGAGAAGAAGAAGATGGAGATGGAAATGGAGAAGAAGAAGGGAAGAAGGAAAAAAAAAAAGATGGGGAAAAGAAGACGGTAAACTAAGTGGACGTGGCTCAGCTCATACAACTTTGACCGGGAATTGAATTGAGTGTCCATCTTTTCCCACTGGACGAAACCGCCCAAGGGGGTGATTGACCCACCCCTTCACCCCTTACCCCTTCCCTCGGAAATCTTAAGCTGGGTCAAGGACCGACCCTACACCCGCTACCCCAACCCCCCTGAATCCTTTTTTTTTTTTTTTTTTTAGAAATATATCCGTTTTCGAACCAGAGAACTGTATTAGAGAAGTTTCTCATTTGTAATGGAGATTTGATCTGGAGAAATTTTGATTTTGGTATCAACTATTTCC
>NC_090743.1:3481329-3503829 GCF_036898095.1 Palaemon carinicauda
ATACCTATAACCATTGTCACTATACAATGGAACCTTTATTCATCTCACCCATTCCTTTTGAGCTTTTTCCTCATCAGTCCTTTACATTCTTCATCCAATCAATTACCTTTCTTAATCCTCAAGCTTTCATTAACCGATTCCCCTGCATCATTCAACTCTGTCTCTATTCTCTCTTCAAATTCTTCTTCTTTTCTATGATAGGAATCAATCGTACAGTATGTGTGCTAATATCTTTTGGGTGACTTCTTACGTCTCGTGTAACGTTCCACCTAACTTGCTTCAGTAGTTTTATCACAAGGTTTCAGATTGTCTTAATTTTTTCATGACTACCTTCTTTATCTCTCTCTCTCTCTCTCTCTCTCTCTCTCTCTCTCTCTCTCTCTAACCTACTTTACCCTCCCCCCAGTCGGGGACTAAGCCCTGTCTACCCCCTTCCCACAACCCCACCCCTTTCACTGGCGAAGCCATAATAGAAAGTCTTTGATTCCCTCTTGACAATATTGCAGTTACCTGTCTCTCTCACCCTCCAGAGGGACATTTCCCCCTTCCCCCCCCCCCTACTTCCAGTCAACCCTCTTCGCGTAGGGGTCCCCGCCCCCTTGCATTTCCCTCGCAATTGGCCATACCATTTCGTCCTTGCTCCCAAAAGATCACCCATTTTTACCTTTTCCATTTTTTCGTCAATTTACTTCCGTTTCATCTTCATAAATGCATTCTTTTCATAATAATAATTATAATAATATTAATATTAATATTATTAATATTAATATTGATATATAACAATAGTAACAATAGTAATAGTAATAGTATTAGTAATAGTAGTTCTTTTAGGTTTTAAATTCTTGGATAACTTTATTTAATTCTTATCTGATAACCTCCTTTTTATCTAGTGCGTCTTAAGGGAAATATTTATTATTAGATTGGTGGGGATACTCTCCAACAAAGGAAACGTGTGATGGGATACTCTCCGACAAAGACAAAGTTTGTGAGAATGTTCTCCATAAATGGTAATATTGATGTGGATAAACTCCATCAAAAATAACATTGGTGAAGATGCTCTACAACAAAGACCAAATTGGTCGGATGCTCTCCAACTGGGGTAAGACCAAATTGGTGGGGATACTCTACAGTAAAGACCTAATTGGTCGGATGCTCTACAACTATAGTAAGACCAAATTGGTGGGAATGCTCTACAACAAAGACCCAATTTGGCGTGGATGTTCTACAATAAAGACAAAATCTGTGTGGAGGTTCTCCAAGAAAGATAAAATTGATGGGGATGCTCTACAAGAAAGATAAAATTGGTGGGGATGCTCTCCAAGAAAGATAAAATTGGTGGGGATGCTCTCAAACGAAGATAAAATTGGTTGCGATGCTCTCCAGGAAAGATAAAATTGGTGGGGATGCTCTCCAAGAGAGAGAAAAATTTGTTGAGTTGCTCTCCAACTAAGATAAATTTGGTGATGAGGCTTTTCAGCAAAGATAAAATTTGTAGGGATGCTCTTCATCAAAACAGAATTGTTCCCCAACAAAGTAAAATTAGTGGGGATTCTCTCCAACAAAGTATAAAAGGGTGGGGATTCTCTAAAACAAAGAATAAATTGGTGGGGATTTTCTCCAACAAAGTATAAATTGGTAGGATTCTCTCCAACAAAATATAAGTTGGTATGATTTGTCCCAACGAAGTATATAATGGTGGGCATTCTCCAACAAATAATGAATTGGTGTGGACTTTCTTCAACAAAGTATAAATTGGTAGGATTTTCTCCAACAAAATATAAGTTGGTGGGGATTCTCTCCAACGGAGTATAAATGTATAGGGATTCTCTCCAACAAAGTAGAAATATGTGAGGATTCTGTCCAACAAAGTATTAATTAGTGAGGATTCTCTTCAACAAAGTATAATGTGGTGGAGATTCTCTCCAACAAATGAAACGTTGGCTTGGATGCTCTTTAACACCGGCAAACTTGATGGGGAAACTCCAACAAAGACCAAATGGATGGGGATGAACAGCAAAATTTTTTTTTTTTTTTTTTTTTTTTTGAGATA
This sequence comes from Palaemon carinicauda, assembly GCF_036898095.1. Taxonomy (NCBI): domain Eukaryota; kingdom Metazoa; phylum Arthropoda; class Malacostraca; order Decapoda; family Palaemonidae; genus Palaemon; species Palaemon carinicauda. Next base: position 3,483,380 of record NC_090743.1, read on the forward strand.
GAGAGAGAGAGAGATTCCAACAATGTGCATTCAGATAACTGCAATAACTTCATTGTTACTTTTTGTATGATATTCAAACCTAAAACCCCTCTAATAAACCCCTTAAGGGTTATCTAGCCTCTCACTCAAGCACTTTAACTTTCCTCTTCCCCCAATGGCCTTCATCCTATTCCGGTGAAGAGTTCCAACCTCCTCTTCCTCCTCCTCCTTCAGAGGGGGTTTAACCCCAATTTTTTTAGGATTCTAACACTCGTATATCAAGTTCCTCAAACTTGAAACGAACCTGACAGAAGTTGGCTCAGATGAGGGTTATCTAAACAACGCAAATTGAAGTAGTTAAAGAGAAACCTCCAAATTCAACCTCAAATTGGAGCCGTGAATCTGTTAAAGAAGATACAGAGCATCCAACTTCAGACTTACATGGAAGCTGTGAAGCCGTTAAGGAAAACAGAACATCCCATTCCAGACTCAAATTGGAGCCATGAAGCCGTCGAAGAAGAGAAAGAGCATCCAACTTTAAACTTACATTGGAGCTGTGAAGGCGTTTAGGAAGAGACAGAGCATCCAACTTCATAGTCAAATTGAAGCCGTGGAGCAATTAGGGAGGAAGAAACAGAGTGTACAACTTCAGAAGCAAATTGGAGCTGCAAAGCCGTTGAAAACGTGACGCAGCATCCAACTTTCAGACTCAAATTGGAGCCGCGAAGCAGATTAAGAAGAGACCAAGTACCCAACTTCAGATTCAAATTGGAGCCATGAAGCCGTAGAAGAAGAGGAAAAGCATCCAACTTTAGACTCAAATTGGAGCCATGAAGCCATTGAAGAAGAGAAAAAGCATCCAACTTCAGACTCAAATTGGAGCCATGAAGCCATTGAAGAATAGGAAAAGCATCCACCTTAAGACTCAAATTGGAGCATGAAGCCATTGAAGAAGAGGAAAAGTATCCAACTTCAGACTCAAATTGGAGCCATGAAGCCATTGAAAAAGAGGAAAAGCATCCAACTTCAGACTCAAATTGAAGCCATGAAGCCGTTGAAGAAGAGGAAAAGTATCCAACTCCAGACTCAAATTGAAGCCATGAAGCCGTTGAAGAAAAGGAAAAGCATCCAACTTCAGACTCAAATTGGAGCCATGAAGCCATTGAAGAAGAGGAAAGGCATCCAACTTCAGACTCAAATTGGAGCCATGAAGCCTTTGAAGAAGAGGAAAAGTATCCAACTTCAGACTCAAATTGGAGCCAAAAGACGTTGAAGAAGAGCAAAAGTATCCAACTGCGGACTCAAATTGAAGCCATGAAGCTGTCGAAGAAGAGGAAAAGTATCCAACTTCAGACTCAAATTGGACCAGTGAAGTTGTTAAAGAAGACACAGAGCATCGAACTTCAGACTGAAACTGGAGCCGTGAAACCATTAAAAAAGAGACAGAGCATCCAACTTCAGACTCAAATTGGAGCAGTGAAGTGGATAAAGAAGACAGAGCATACAACTTCAGACTCAAATTGGAGCAGTGAAGTGGATAAAGAAGACAGAGCATCCAACTTCGGACTCAAATTGGAGCAGTGAAGTGGATAAAGAAGACAGAGCATCCAACTTTAGACTCAAATTGGAGCAGCGAAGTGGATAAAGAAGACAGAGCATCCAACTTTGGACTCAAATTGGAGCAGTGAAGTGGATAAAGAAGAGACAGAGCATCCAACTTCAGACTCAAATTGGAGCCGTGAAGACGTTGAATAAGAGACAGCATCCACCTTCAGACTCAAATTGGAGCAAGAACTGGTTTTTCATTTCATCCCAAGAGGAAAGTTAACCCATACTTTTACTGAGTGTTGGTCAAACTGCATCTTAGCTTGCTGGAGGGAACTCTCTTGCAAGATGGAAAACCATCATCCTGTGAGGAAAGATGTTTAGGGGAGGTGGTTACACATCTCTCTCTCTCTCTCTCTCTCTCTCTCTCTCTCTCTCTCTCTCTTAAGAAAACTGTCAAAAACAAACACATGATTCATACGAAATAATGTTTTGTAATTCAAGAAAACGTTCTCTCTTTTTCCTCTCAAAACTGAATGAAGAGATTAAGAAAGACATTATTTCTTTATTTTAAATAATTTTTTTTTTTGTAACGTGTGTCTTATTTTCTCGTTTTATTGCTTTCTATTTTTACATTCTACTTTTAATAAACAATAATTCTTATTTTTTCGTTGTTTTTGTTCAACCCTGATGTTTAGCTGCCACAATTTTTGTCGAAAAAATATAAATTCTGAATTGAAGGGATCCTTCTCTACCGCACGGAATCCTTCTCCCATTCCAAAGAAACTTTTCCACTCTTCATTCTTCTCTCCCATTCCCCACCCTCACTAATTCCCCCTCTCTCTTCCCCCTTCTCCGTTCCCCCTCCCCTTTCCCCCTCCCAAAAGAGGACCACCCTCCATCCGGGAACAGACTTATTGTCGGAAACAAAAACTCATCCTTTCATTCGGGGTCATTCGAGTTTGGGTGAAATAATTCATTAAAGGAACTTTAGAAAGGAGGTCTGGGAGTTCGGTTTCTTTTTCGCTTTTTCTCAGCTGATGAAAGGAGTTGGAATCGAATGCTATTGCTTTGATGGAATTTTGTTTTTATTTACCAGATCTTTATTTTGGCGTCTTTTTTTATTTTTGGTAGGCTATTTATGTTACTGTAGAATGCCAGCTTTGTCCCTATTTTTACGTTGGAGTAGATTAAAGTATCGAATTAAAGTATTCTCATCATTTATTTATTTATTTTCTTATTTCCTTTCCTCATTGGGCTATTTTTCCCTATTGGAAACCCTTGGGCTTATGGCATCTTGCTTTTCCAACTAGGGTTGTAGCTTGGTTAGTAATAATAATAATAATAATAATTACATAATCTTGCATCGAAGTTAAATTTTATTGAGTAAATTATATAGCCTTTTTCAAATATCAGTTGTACTTTTTTTTTATTTTTCATTAAAGTATTATGTTGATTATAAATTTTCATTCTCAAGTTATGGTCTTTTCAATATCACCATCATCATCATCATCATCCTAATAATAATAATGACATGAAATTTAATTTAATGATTAAGATGATTCATCTTCTACTTCAATACTAACAGAGGCCGGTAAGGTTGTTACTCACGCATCTGGCATATTTCCTATTCAAGATGACCAGATTTTGATTCCTTTCATTCACCATCTTATAAGGAGAGAGAGAGAGAGAGAGAGAGAGAGAGAGAGAGACTTCCTCAAAGCCATAAGTTATAGTCGGACGTACATAAATGTCATCCTGGTTCTCCCCACATTAACTTTGGTGGTTGAAAAGTGTGTCGAGAGCGAGAATGTCTGTTTGGTCCATCTTCTGGAAGGGGGGCGGGGACGGGGTCTTGGGTCCAGCCCCCCAAATGGTTGTGCTTAGTCGTGATAGCAAAAGTCAACAAGGCGTTATTTTTCCCCTCCACCTACGTGACTTGCGTTCACGAGGGCGTTTGTCGTAAGGTAGTTAGCAGGGGGTGGAGGAGGTAACGGGGATCATGAAGAAGTGGGGAGGGTTTGGAGAGCTCCCTGGGGCATTTACCTCGTGCCAATGTTAGCTTTAGTACCCCAGCCCTCCCCGGAAAGGGGACCGCCAAGTAATTTATGCATGTAATTCATAACACGGGACAATATCATCTTTCTTCGGGGGGTATTTTTCCAGGCTGTTTCTGTTCGTCCTGGTGTTTGGGCTCGTTCTTTCCGACAGATGTTGTTGATGTGTTCAGAGGAAACGTTCGCTAGACATGGCTTGGTAGTAAGCTACTCGTATGATACGATATGTTGTGGTTAGAATATGTTGTGGTGTCTCAATTGTTGACAAATGTTGGTATAGAGTAAGGGTTACAAACACACACACACCGTGGGGATTCCTTAATGCGTATTACTATGATTAGTAAAGCAGCACTAGTTAGGGCCACCCCTACTATGTTGGTTTGCTGTGAGAGATTAAACGAAAGTCCAAAACCATCACCAATACGCAGTGGCTAGCGTGGTGATGAAAACTGTCCAAACCTCTAGCATGAATAAGGTCATGTTTGAGGCCTTTATCCTGCAGTGGACAAGAAACGGCTGCATTTGTTTTGTGTGTGTATATATATATATATATATATATATGTTTATATATATATATATATATATATGCATATGTATATTATTTATTCATAATATTGTCTTCGTAATTTCATTTATATGCAGCACAGAGATCCGAAATACCTATGAAATAAAAAATCAAATATTCGCGATAAAAAATCTTGCATCGGGAATATTTCATGTAGCCGTCTTCCTTTACACTGGGCTCTGATCCACTTACCTCTGTCTCCGCCCACCTCGTCCCAGCTCTCGCTGTACACTTCATATCCACTTACTGTGGCAAAAAGAATTCTCTCAACATGACCATACCACCTCAAATTATATTGATTCATCCTTGGATCTAAGTTAAGCTTTCCCCCATTTCTGTATATCTATGAACTATGAACTATATATATCTATGAACTATCACCTGCCAACACTCGTTAGTTCAGTCCAGAATTTATGGTTGAACCGCCCTAACCTTACCCCTAGCTCTGTATCCCAATTCTAATTAATTCACTAATTTCCCTATCTCTGTTTATTCGCTTACCCCTCTTGCTTTCTTATTCAATTTATATTTTTAACTTCTGAATTAAGAAATAATTGTCTCTTTTTAAAAAGGAATACGTCGAGTCAGGATTTGAATGAATATATATACTTTTTATAATGATGATAATGATGCCTTTCTTCTACCATGATTTTATTTTCTGTCCGACCATTATTCCTATTAGGATTAGTATCATTACTAATACTCTGTTGTTAATATTATTGTTGGTATTAATTTTGAAAATTATAACAATAAGTCAAATTCACCTGGCTATGGGTAAATAAATTCCATTGGCTCGATAGGTTATTTATAGAGAAAAAGAAACAGAAAGAGATATTGTCAAGATGATATAACCTTCTAAAAAGCTTTCTGTAACATACTTCTTTGCTTCACAAGTTGATGATTACAAAAGGGGATCACTTCTAAGTGGAGGTTTAAAAGGAGTTTTAAGACGAGGCCAGTTCTTTGACTCTTAATTTGGAGACAGAAGTTGGAATCCTTATCATCTCCTTAACAGTTTCACATGTTGTTTAGATAACCTTCACTTGTGTCATCTCTTAAGGAGGGAGCTGACTTTGCTGGAAAGTAAAACCTTTCAATGTATAACGATCTGAAGACTTGAAAGAAGAGGTTTGGAAGTCTTTCAAGAGGAGGATCGAGACCCTTCGAATGATTGGTCAAAGGCTTTGGAGGAGGAAGTGTTCAAACGCTCCCCGTGAGGGAAGGATAGTTAATCCTTGAGGAATCGGTTCGAAACCTTTAGAAGGATGTGGATAAATTATTTGATAAATTCAGAATCTACTAAAGGATGAAAAGATTAAAACCATTTGAGAGGAACTGGTCGTAAATCATTCGTGGTTGGGAAAAAGCTTCGAGAGGAAAGGATTGAAAAGCCTTTTAAGGCGTTTGAAAAACCCTCAGGAATAAGGACTCAAATGATAGACATTTGCGTTGATTAATTACTAATTCAAGCTCCCATTTTACATAGGTCAGTTGAATTCAAACTCCCATTTTACATAGGACAGTTGAATCCAAACTGTCATTTTACATAGGACAGTTGAATTCAAAATCCCATTTTACATAGGTTAGTTGACTTTAGACTCCCATTTTACATAAGATAGTTGAATTCAGACTCCCATTTTACATAGATTAGTTGAATTCAGACTCCCATTTTACATAGGTTAGTTGAATTCAAACTCCAATTTTACATAGGTCAGTTGAATTCAGACCCCCATTTTACATGGGTCAGTTGACTTCAGACTCCCATTTTACATACTGTAGGTTAGTTGAATTCAGTCTCCCATTCTACATAGGTCAGTTGACTTCAGACTCCCATTTTACATAGGTTAGTTGAATTCAGTCTCCCATTCTACATAGGTCAGTTGACTTCAGACTCCCATTTTACATAGGTTAGTTGAATTTAAACTCCCATTTTACATAGGTCAGTTGAATTCAAATGCGCATTTTATGTAGGTCAGTTGAATTCAAACTCTCGTTTTACATAGGTTAGTTGAATTTAAACTCCCATTTTACATAGGTCAGTTAAATTCAAATGCGCATTTTATGTCGGTCAGTTGAATTCAAACTCCCATTTTACTTAGATTAGATGAATTAAAACTCATTTTACATAGGTCACTTCGAATTAAAATTCCCATTTTACATAGGTCTGTTGAATTCAAACGCCCATTTACATAGATCACTTGATAAATAATTATGAATATTAACCAAAGAAATGGCTAGAGAAGCTGAACAACCAAATTGGGACGATATTAGCTAAAAGGGCAATAGTGTTCGATTAAATAGTTTTGTGAAAAACACCTTTACCCTCTATTAGGCCCTTTTCACTCTCTAGTAGAAAAGGAATAGAAAAGGAAAAGGAAAAGAGAAATAATGTCATCCATCGGACAAGGCAGGAAATTGATTGACAGGTCGCTTGAAGAGTTGTGCGTCTGACGTCACCAGAGAGAGAGAGAGAGAGAGAGAGAGAGAGAGAGAGAGAGAGAACGTAATCACCCGTGACCAATTCTCAAGCTTTTTTTCCTGCGCCAGAGGGAAATCTGATGAGCTGGACTGATAGAAAAGAAAATAAAGAAAAAACGTTCAAGAAAATAAAAGGTTCACATTTTGGTTATGTTATTTAAGCTGAAGACGACCTCTTCGTAAGGGAGCTGATAATCGACGAAATAGCTTATATGAAGTAGGTCTAGTTACCTCTCTCAGCCTTCATATTGACCAAAGATTCCCCCCCCCCCCTACATTGTTTGGATAATACACTTATTTGTGTTGCTTGTGTTAATCATTCATTTATTCATATATTTTTCTTACTTGGTTTCATAAGATTATGTTCATTAATATATATATATATATATATATACTGTATATATATGTATACATATATATAGATATATATATATATATATATATATTTAGATATAGATATAGGTGTGGATAGATATTAAGATATATATATATATATATATATATGTATATATATATATATATATATGTATATATATATATATATATATATACATATATATATATATATATATATACACACATGTTTGCGTGCTTACCATAACTATTATTTAAAAATTTATGTATATTTATCTATACAGTACAACACACACACACACTCTCTCTCTCTCTCTCTCTCTCTCTCTCTCTCTCTCCAAAATAGCCCATTGTAGTTTTATCAGAACGACACCAATATGACAACGCTATCATGGAACCAAATGTTATCAGATAGTAATTACTTTCGAATAGAGGCAGAGGGGAAGGGAATGGGGGTGGTGATGGGGTCCTTGCTACGAGGAGGAGGAGGAGGGGTACGTGCCTAATAGGAGGGAGTGAAAGCAAGAAAGACAGAAGAGGAAAGAGAGACATATGAAGAAGACTAATTAACTAAGCAAGATGGAACAAGAAGTCACTTTGGAACTTCGTTTTTTATCTTTTTTTATGATATGGTTTGATACTAAGACATTCTTCTGAAATTCAGTTGTTGGAGGACAACTGATTATTAATTTATTTCTTAAGGCAATATATAGTTTATTCATTATTCATCATTTAGTCATATTTTATTGTGAATATTATTTTTTTCTACTTCAAGTAGATATGCATATTTCTCTCTCTCTCTCTCTCTCTCTCTCTCTCTCTCTCTCTCTCTCTTTCGTATGTAACACGAGGTCGTATTTCATTATTCATTCTTCCTTGTGACAATTTAGGATTTATTCATTCATTTGTTTGTGTGGCTAGACGTATATAGCCATTCATGTTGCTAGCCAAATCTACCCATTCTTGTGGCTTGACGAATATAGTCATTCCTGTATCTAAACAAATGTAGCAATTCCTGTGGTTATATGAATCTATCCATTCTTGTGGCTAGACAAATCTAGCTATTCTTGTGGTAAGATGAATCTAGCCATTCCTGTGGCTAGACGAATCTAGCCATTCCTGCGGCTAGACGAATCTAGCCATTCCTGTGGCTAGACGAATCTAGCCATTCCTGCGGCTAGACGAATCTAGCCATTCCTGCGGCTAGACGAATCTAGCCATTCCTGCGGCTAGACGAATCTAGCCATTCCTGCGCCCAGACGAATCTAGCCATTCCTGCGGCTAGACGAATCTAGCCATTCCTGCGCCCAGACGAATCTAGCCATTCCTGCGCCCAGACGAATCTAGCCATTCCTGCGCCCAGACGAATCTAGCCATTCCTGCGCCCAGACGAATCTAGCCATTCCTGCGCCCAGACGAATCTAGCCATTCCTGCGCCCAGACGAATCTAGCCATTCCTGCGCCCAGACGAATCTAGCCATTCCTGCGCCCAGACGAATCTAGCCATTCCTGCGCCCAGACGAATCTAGCCATTCCTGCGCCCAGACGAATCTAGCCATTCCTGCGCCCAGACGAATCTAGCCATTCCTGCGGCCAGACGAATCTAGCCATTCCTGCGCCCAGACGAATCTAGCCATTCCTGCGGCCAGACGAATCTAGCCATTCCTGCGCCCAGACGAATCTAGCCATTCCTGCGGCCAGACGAATCTAGCCATTCCTGCGCCCAGACGAATCTAGCCATTCCTGCGCCCAGACGAATCTAGCCATTCCTGCGGCCAGACGAATCTAGCCATTCCTGCGCCCAGACGAATCTAGCCATTCCTGCACCCAGACCAATCTAGCCATTCCTGCGCCCAGACGAATCTAGCCATTCCTGCACCCAGACCAATCTAGCCATTCCTGCTCCCCTACAAATCTAGCCATTCCTGCACCCAGACCAATCTAGCCATTCCTGCGGCCAGACCAGTCTAGCCATTCCTACAGCTAGACATATCTAGCCATTCTCGTGGCTAGAGGAATCTAGCCGTTCCTGTGGCTAGAGGAATCTAGCCGTTCCTGCGGCTAGACGAATCTAGGCTTTTCAATAGCTATCCATGTAGCTTGCTATCCTATTGGTTATCCGTGTTATTCACCCTGCTGTCCACATAACCACAATTCTATCGCTTTCCAGTCTCTATCCAGATGCTTATCCAAATGTCTCATTCAAAACCATTTATCTATACCCCATGACTACCCACTTCAGTCGTCTTTATCCACATTGCTTTCAGATATCAATAGAAAAATTAAAAGAAAAGAAAATGAGAGAAAATTTGAATTAGAATACGAGAAGAAATATGCAGAGGAGGAAGGGAACAAGGAGAAATGGAGAATGATTAAATTAATAATGTGGAAAGACGGAAGATAAGAAAAACTGGAAAAGAGAAAATGTTGATGGTAGAGAAAATAAAAGACGAAACGGAAAAGGAAGAACCAATTGACTTTTAGAAAAAAATGAAAAAGGAAAATAGAGATTCAGTGAAAAAGTGATAAAATATGGAGGAGGATTAGAGAAATAAAGAAAAGGTGAATTTTTAAATAACGAAGAAATAAAGATTAAAAGAAGACAGAGGAAAGATGAATAAGCATAGAAGACGATAATAGGGGAAGAACAGATTAAGAGGGAAATTAGAATAGAGATTCGGTAAGAAAAAGAATGAAATAAAGTTGATAAAAATAGAGATAGAATAAAAAAAATTGATCAAAGATTAAACGAAGATAGAGGGAAAATTATTATATCAAAAACCATAAAAAGGACGAAGAAAATAAAGAAAAACTAGAATAAACAACGAATGAATAAAGAATAAACGAAGACGGATGCAAGATTCATTATAAAAGCAAACAAAGGAATTGAAAAACGAAGAAAATACACAAGAGAAAAAGATAAAATAGGACGAAGAAAATAAAGAAAAACTTGAATAAACAACGAATGAATAAAGAATAAACGAAGACGAGGCAAGATTAATTATATAGCAAACAAAGGAATTGAAAAACAAACAAAAATAAAGATAGACGCAAAAATAATAACAAGAGAAAAAGATAAAAGAAAAAAAAATAGAATAAACAACGAATGAATAAAGAGTAAATGAAGACAGACGAAAGATTAATTATACAAGCAAACAAAGGTATTAAAAAACGAAGAAAATAAAGATAAGACGCAAAAAGAATAACAAGAGAAAAAGATAAAAAAGGACTAAGAAAATAAAGAAAAATTAGAACAAATAACGAATGAATAAAGAATAAACGAAGAGGAGGCAAGATTAATTATATAAGCAAACAAAGGTTTTGAAAAACGAAGAAAATAAAGATAAGACGCAAAAATAAAAGTAGAGGAGAATTGAGACCAAAAAGGGAAAAAGGTTCCTGTGATGTAAGACAGCCATCAAGCAGATTGGATTTCGCAAATCCTCCTCCTTTTTTATTTTGGATTCGAATCCTCAAACACCAAAAGTAAACAATCCTCAGATTGGTCATCGCTTCGGGGATTATATAATCAGTTGGAGGATTTTTTTTCAACTTATAGAGAAGAGATTAGGTGCTAGTATCTCTCTCTCTCTCTCTCTCTCATAGATAAGAGATTAATTGCTAGTATCTCTCTCTCTCTCATAGATAAGAGATTAGGTGCTAGTATCTCTCTCTCTCTCTCTCTCTCTCTCTCTCTCTCTCTCTCTCTCTCTAAGATACCACCAAATTGATCTAGAGAAAATTATCAAAGTCTTTTCAGGCGATGGAATGAAACGAGAGAGAGAGAGAGAGAGAGAGAGAGAGAGAGAGAGAGAGATATTAAATGGAATTCTAATATACATTAAACCTATTTACATTGGTTGCCAATGGGAGTCTCTCTCTCTCTCTCTCTCTCTCTCTCTCTCTCTCTCTCTCTTAGAAACTATTAAATTGTTTGAGATAAATTTTTAAATTAGGCATGGACATTCTCAGCATTTTAAGAGGATGAAAACAAACCCAGGAGAGAGAGAGAGAGAGAGAGAGAGAGAGAGAGAGAGAGCGCACTTCTAATATACATTAAAACTTTGTATATTGGTTACTTTGACTTTGACTCTCTCTCTCTCTCTCTCTCTCTCTCTCTCTCTCTCTCTTAGACACTATTAAATTGTTTGAGAAAAATTTCTAAATTAGGCCTGGAAATTCTCAGCATTTTAAGAGGATAAAGACAAACCTAGTTGAGAGAGAGAGAGAGAGAGAGAGAGAGAGAGAGAGAGAGCACTTCTAATGTACATTAAAACTTTTTACATTGGTTACCAGAATCTCTCTCTCTCTCTCTCTCTCTCTCTCTCTCTCTCTTAGACACTATTGAATTGTTTGAGAAAAATTTCTAAATTAGGCCTGGAAATTCTCAGCATTTTAAGAGGATAAAGACAAACCTAGTTGAGAGAGAGAGAGAGAGAGAGAGAGAGAGAGAGAGAGGGGGATTTCTAATATTCATTAAACCTTTTTACATTGGTTACCAGTGAGTGAGTCTCTCTCTCTCTCTCTCTCTCTCTCTCTCTCTCTCTCTCTCCTTGGATTCCATCGTCTGAAAGACTTAATAATATCTCCAGATCAATTTGATGGTATCGAAGAGAGAGAGAGAGAGAGAGAGAGAGAGAGAGAGAGACTTACACCTAACTCTCATAATTGCAATGGTTCAAAAGAAAATAAAACATCAAAACAGATGCCGTTGGTTCTTTTGCAAACTCACTCAACTCAAGACTCAAACGCAAAATAAACTCAATTCCATTCCTTTGAAGTTCCATACCTCGACCTGAAGAAGGTATATTTATATATGTAAACTCAAACACCGTCAGTAAGACACCAACACACACACACACATGCCCACGCTGATATGAGATGACATCCTGTCATGTATTATAGCAGAAATCATTCATCATTATCATCATGATCATCACCTATTGACGCAAAGTTCCTCAGTTATATTTCGCCAGTCGTCTCTATCTTGAGGTTTTAATACAATACCTCTCCATTTATCATATCTCACGTCACGTTTCACAGCCATGTAGGCCTGGGTCTTCTAACTCTTCTAGTGCCTTGTGGATCCCAATTTAAAGTTTGGTGAGCTAATCTCTCTTGGGGAATGCGAAGAGCACGTCCAAACCCTCTCCAGCTACACCTCACCATGATCATATCCACATATGGCACTTGAGTAATCTCTCTTATAGTTTAATTTCTAATCCTGTCGTGTCATTTAATTCTCAATATTCTTCTGGGGGCTTTGCTCTCAAATCTACAAAATCTGTTGGATATTGTTACATTTTCATATCACGACTCATGACCATACAGTAACATCGATCCCACTAAACTGATATATAGCTTGAATTTCATATATAATTTCAGGCGATTTGGTTTCCCAATTTTATTTAATCTAGACATTGTCTGATTTTCTTTTTTCAATCTTTCATTAAACTCCAATTTTAAAGACCCTGTATTGGAGATCATATCTAAAGACCTTGTATTAGAGAGTATAGTTCCTGATATTTAAATGATTCCACCTCATTAATCCTTTCTCCTTCCAATGATATTTCATCTTCCATTGCATATTCAGTTCTTATGATCTCTGTCTTTCTTCTATTTATCTAGAGCCAACCTCATGTGATATTTCATGCATTCTTGTAAGCAAGCTTTACAAGTCTTTTGGTGTTTTGCTAATAAGGACAGAATCATCAGCACGCTTCAGGTCCGCTAATTTCCTGTTACCAATTCAGTTCAATCCTTTTCTGTTATCCCCAACTGTTCTATGCATTACAAATTCCATGTGGATGATAAACAACATAGGTGACAACACATTCCCTTGGAGTACTCCTCTGTTCACTGGAAATTCATTTGATAGGACTTCACTAACCTTAACCTTGCACTTACTATGCTCATGATCAGACTTAATCAAATTTACAGATTTAAGAGGAACTCCATAATAACGCAGGACTCTCCACAAAATTGGCCGGTGCACACTATCAAAGGCTTTTTCAGTCCACAAATGCCATCAAAAGTGGATTCCTATATTCTATATATTACTGTACAACTTGTCTTAAAATTAAAGTTTGGTCAGTATAACTTCTACCCTTTCTAAATCCTGCTTGTTCATCTCTCAGCTTTTCATCAATATTTCTCTCCAGTCTCTTCAGAATGAGTATACCAAATATTTTCATGATAATTGACGTAAGTGTGATGCCTCTGTAATTATTGCAATCAGTCAGGTCTCCTTTTTTTTTTCTTTTTTTTTTTGGGCCATTTTCACCAACACTCCTAGCTCCCACTCATCATGTTTTGCCTCTTCATGCCTCATGCTACAAAATAATCTTGTAAATATTCTGGGAGTCACTTCATTTTTGGCCAATATCCTCTCGGCTGTTATTCCATCGTATCCAGGAGCTTTCCATCTTTGAGTTTTTTAATGATAGCTTCGACTTCAAACGCACTGAATTCATTCATGGGCAGATCAAGGTCGGCCGCAGCTTCAGGTATATCAATTAAATTATTCTCTTCAAATCTTCTGTTCATGGCCTCACTAAAGTGTTCCATTCAACGTTATCTTTCTTCATCTTTTGTTGTTATAGCAGATCCATCTCTCTTTTTTGATGGGCATATGCTTCTTCTCCTTTGCTTCCGTGGAGATTTTATTTATAATTCTATGAGCAATTCTTACGCCATTGCCACTCACTGAATTTATAGCTTTGTCAGCCTCATCGGCTTTCTGTCCAAATATTTTCTCCTATCATTCCTGAGTTTCTTTTGACCTCATTATGAATACTGGAATACTTAGCATGCTCTACCTTGTAATTTTCATTACTTCCTCGAAAACTTTCAACAATCAACTTCTTTCTTTGTCTTTTTTTGTTCTGATAGTATCTCTTTGTATAAGAAAAGAACAGATTCGTACTGACACCCTTAAACAAATAACCCAAAAGCCAACCTGAACGATTCCCGTCTCGGTTTTGAGTGGGAGGCCATTAGCTGTAATCATCAAGGAAAAAGATTGTGATGATCTTAATGATTTCCGCAATTATTCCTTGTGATATGAGACGCAGCCCATACGAAGATTTTCGGTTTGTGTGTCATCTACACATCTAGATCGGGGGGGGGGGGGGGGTAATGGCCCTGCTCACCTGATTAGTTCCTCTGTATGCAAATGAGGAACGCCAATGGCAAAACGGATTCTGTGATTAAGGCCTGGCTTTCTGTGTGACGCCTTTCAGCTTGGTTTATGTTTTGTGTGTTTTTTGTGAGTTTTAATTCGTGTGATTGTTTTCGTGAGTTTTTAATTCGTGGGATTATTTTTTGTGAGTTATAATTCGTGGGATTATTTTTTGTGAGTTATAATTCGTGGGATTATTTTTTGTGAGTTTTAATTCGTGGGATTATTTTTTGTGAGTTTTAATTCGTGTGATTTTTTTGTGAGTTATAATTCGTGGGATTATTTTTTGTGAGTTATAATTCGTGGATTATTTTTTGTGAGTTATAATTCGTGGGATTATTTTTTGTGAGTTATAATTCGTGGGATTATTTTTTGTGAGTTATAATTCGTGTGATTTTTTGTGAGTTATAATTCGTGGGATTATTTTTTGTGAGTTATAATTCGTGGATTATTTTTGTGAGTTATAATTCGTGGGATTATTTTTTGTGAGTTATAATTCGTGGGATTATTTTTTGTGAGTTATAATTCGTGGGATTATTTTTTGTGAGTTTTAATTCGTGGGATTATCTTTTGTGAGTTATAATTCGTGGGATTATTTTTTGTGAGTTTTAATTCGTGGGATTATTTTTTGTGAGTTATAATTCGTGGGATTATTTTTTGTGAGTTTTAATTCGTGGGATTATTTTTGTGAGTTATAATTCGTGGGATTATTTTTTGTGAGTTATAATTCGTGGGATTATTTTTTGTGAGTTATAATTCGTGGGATTATTTTTTGTGAGTTATAATTCGTGGGATTATTTTTTGTGAGTTATAATTCGTGGGATTATTTTTGTGAGTTATAATTCGTGGGATTATTTTTTGTGAGTTATAATTCGTGGGATTATTTTTTGTGAGTTATAATTCGTGGGATTATTTTTTGTGAGTTATAATTCGTGGGATTATTTTTTGTGAGTTATAATTCGTGGGATTATTTTTTGTGAGTTATAATTCGTGGGATTATTTTTTGTGAGTTATAATTCGTGGGATTATTTTTTGTGAGTTATAATTCGTGGGATTATTTTTTGTGAGTTATAATTCGTGGGATTATTTTTTGTGAGTTATAATTCGTGGGATTATTTTTTGTGAGTTATAATTCGTGGGATTATTTTTTGTGAGTTATAATTCGTGGGATTATTTTTGTGAGTTATAATTCGTGGGATTATTTTTTGTGAGTTATAATTCGTGGGATTTTTTTTGTGAGTTATAATTCGTGGGATTATTTTTGTGAGTTATAATTCGTGGGATTATTTTTTGTGAGTTATAATTCGTGGGATTATTTTTGTGAGTTATAATTCGTGGGATTATTTTTTGTGAGTTATAATTCGTGGGATTATTTTTTGTGAGTTATAATTCGTGGGATTATTTTTGTGAGTTATAATTCGTGGGATTATTTTTTGTGAGTTATAATTCGTGGGATTATTTTTTGTGAGTTATAATTCGTGGGATTATTTTTTGAGTTATAATTCGTGGGATTATTTTTTGTGAGTTATAATTCGTGGGATTATTTTTTGTGAGTTATAATTCGTGGATTTTTTTGTGAGTTATAATTCGTGGGATTATTTTTTGTGAGTTATAATTCGTGGGATTATTTTTTGTGAGTTATAATTCGTGGGATTATTTTTTGTGAGTTATAATTCGTGGGATTATTTTTTGTGAGTTATAATTCGTGGGATTATTTTTTGTGAGTTATAATTCGTGGGATTATTTTTTGTGAGTTATAATTCGTGGGATTATTTTTGTGAGTTATAATTCGTGGGATTATTTTTTGTGAGTTATAATTCGTGGGATTATTTTTGTGAGTTATAATTCGTGGGATTATTTTTGTGAGTTATAATTCGTGGGATTATTTTTTGTGAGTTATAATTCGTGGGATTATTTTTTGTGAGTTATAATTCGTGGGATTATTTTTGTGAGTTATAATTCGTGGGATTATTTTTTGTGAGTTATAATTCGTGGATTATTTTTGTGAGTTATAATTCGTGGGATTATTTTTTGTGAGTTATAATTCGTGGGATTATTTTTTGTGAGTTATAATTCGTGGGATTATTTTTGTGAGTTATAATTCGTGGGATTATTTTTTGTGAGTTATAATTCGTGGGATTATTTTTTGTGAGTTATAATTCGTGAGATTATTTTTTGAGTTATAATTCGTGGGATTATTTTTTGTGAGTTATAATTCGTGGGATTATTTTTTGTGAGTTTTAATTCGTGGGATTATCTTTTGTGAGTTATAATTCGTGGGATTATTTTTGTGAGTTATAATTCGTGGGATTATTTTTTGTAGTTATAATTCGTGGGATTATTTTTTGTGAGTTATAATTCGTGGGATTATTTTTGTGAGTTATAATTCGTGGGATTATTTTTTGTGAGTTATAATTCGTGGGATTATTTTTGTGAGTTATAATTCGTGGGATTATTTTTTGTGAGTTATAATTCGTGGGATTATTTTTTGTGAGTTATAATTCGTGGGATTATTTTTGTGAGTTATAATTCGTGGGATTATTTTTTGTGAGTTATAATTCGTGGGATTATTTTTTGTGAGTTATAATTCGTGGGATTATTTTTTGAGTTATAATTCGTGGGATTATTTTTTGTGAGTTATAATTCGTGGGACTATTTTTTTGTGAGTTATAATTCGTGGGATTATTTTTGTGAGTTATAATTCGTGGGATTATTTTTGTGAGTTATAATTCGTGGGATTATTTTTGTGAGTTATAATTCGTGGGATTATTTTTTGTGAGTTATAATTCGTGGGATTATTTTTGTGAGTTATAATTCGTGGGATTATTTTTTGTGAGTTATAATTCGTGGTGATTATTTTTTGAGTTATAATTCGTGGGATTATTTTTTGTGAGTTATAATTCGTGGATGATTTTTTTTTGAGTTATAATTCGTGGGATTATTTTTGTGAGTTATAATTCGTGGGATTATTTTTTGTGAGTTATAATTCGTGGGATTATTTTTTGTGAGTTATAATTCGTGAGATTATTTTTGTGAGTTATAATTCGTGGGATTATTTTTTGTGAGTTATAATTCGTGGGATTATTTTTTGTGAGTTTTAATTCGTGGGATTATTTTTTGTGAGTTTTAATTCGTGTGAATGTTTTTGTGAGTTATAATTCGTGGGATTATTTTTTTGTGAGTTATAATTCGTGAGATTATTTTTTGAGTTATAATTCGTGGGATTATTTTTTGTGAGTTATAATTCGTGGGATTATTTTTTGTGAGTTTTAATTCGTGTGATTGTTTTTGTGAGTTATAATTCGTGGGATTATTTTTTGTGAGTTATAATTCGTGAGATTATTTTTTGAGTTATAATTCGTGGGATTATTTTTTGTGAGTTATAATTCGTGGGATTATTTTTTGTGAGTTTTAATTCGTGTGATGGTTTTTGTGAGTTATAATTCGTGGGATTATTTTTTGTGAGTTATAATTCGTGAGATTATTTTTTGAGTTATAATTCGTGGGATTATTTTTTGTGAGTTATAATTCGCGGGATTATTTTTGTGAGTTTTAATTCGTGGGATTATCTTTTGTGAGTTTTAATTCGTGGGATTATCTTTTGTGAGTTATAATTCGTGGGATTATTTTTTGTGAGTTTTAATTTGTGGGATTATTTTTTGTGAGTTATAATTCGTGGGATTATTTTTTGTGAGTTTTAATTCGTGGGATTATCTTTTGTGAGTTATAATTCGTGGGATTATTTTTTGTGAGTTATAATTCGTGAGATTATTTTTTGAGTTATAATTCGTGGGATTATTTTTTGTGAGTTTTAATTCGTGGTATTATCTTTTGTGAGTTATAATTCGTGGGATTATTTTTTGTGAGTTATAATTCGTGGGATTATTTTTTGTGAGTTATAATTCGTGGGATTATTTTTTGTGAGTTATAATTCGTGGGATTATTTTTTGTGAGTTATAATTCGTGGGATTATTTTTTGTGAGTTATAATTCGTGAGATTATTTTTTGAGTTATAATTCGTGGGATTATTTTTTGTGAGTTATAATTCGTGGGATTATTTTTTGTGAGTTTTAATTCGTGGGATTATCTTTTGTGAGTTATAATTCGTGGGATTATTTTTGTGAGTTATAATTCGTGGGATTATTTTTTGTGAGTTATAATTCGTGAGATTATTTTTTGAGTTATAATTCGTGGGATTATTTTTTGTGAGTTATAATTCGTGGGATTTTTTTTGTGAGTTTTAATTCGTGGGATTATCTTTTGTGAGTTATAATTCGTGGGATTATTTTTTGTGAGTTATAATTCGTGAGATTATTTTTTGAGTTATAATTCGTGGGATTATTTTTTGTGAGTTATAATTCGTGGGATTATTTTTTGTGAGTTTTAATTCGTGGGATTATCTTTTGTGAGTTATAATTCGTGGGATTATTTTTTGTGAGTTATAATTCGTGGGATTATTTTTTGTGAGTTATAATTCGTGAGATTATTTTTTGAGTTATAATTCGTGGGATTATTTTTTGTGAGTTATAATTCGTGGGATTATTTTTTGTGAGTTTTAATTCGTGTGATTGTTTTTGTGAGTTATAATTCGTGGGATTATTTTTTGTGAGTTATAATTCGTGGGATTATTTTTTGTGAGTTATAATTCGTGGGATTATTTTTTGTGAGTTATAATTCGTGAGATTATTTTTTGAGTTATAATTCGTGGGATTATTTTTTGTGAGTTATAATTCGTGGGATTATTTTTGTGAGTTTTAATTCGTGGGATTATCTTTTGTGAGTTATAATTCGTGGGATTATTTTTTGTGAGTTATAATTCGTGAGATTATTTTTTGAGTTATAATTCGTGAGATTATTTTTTGAGTTATAATTCGTGGGATTATTTTTTGTGAGTTATAATTCGTGGGATTATTTTTTGTGAGTTTTAATTCGTGGGATTATCTTTTGTGAGTTATAATTCGTGGGATTATTTTTTGTGAGTTATAATTCGTGAGATTATTTTTTGAGTTATAATTCGTGGGATTATTTTTTGTGAGTTATAATTCGTGGGATTATTTTTTGTGAGTTTTAATTCGTGGGATTATCTTTTGTGAGTTATAATTCGTGGGATTATTTTTTGTTAGTTATAATTCGTGGGATTATTTTTTGTGAGTTATAATTCGTGAGATTATTTTTTGAGTTATAATTCGTGGGATTTTTTTTTGTGAGTTATAATTCGTGGGATTATTTTTTGTGAGTTTTAATTCGTGGGATTATCTTTTGTGAGTTATAATTCGTGAGATTATTTTTTGAGTTATAATTCGTGGGATTATTTTTGTGAGTTATAATTCGTGGGATTATTTTTTGTGAGTTTTAATTCGTGGGATTATCTTTTGTGAGTTATAATTCGTGGGATTATTTTTTGTGAGTTATAATTCGTGGGATTATTTTTTGAGTTATAATTCGTGGGATTATTTTTTGTGAGTTATAATTCCTGGGATTATTTTTTGTGAGTTTTAATTCGTGGGATTATCTTTTGTGAGTTATAATTTCGTTGGATCATTTTTTGTGAGTTATAATTCGTGGGATTATTTTTTGTGAGTTATAATTCGTGAGATTATTTTTTGAGTTATAATTCGTGGGATTATTTTTTGTGAGTTATAATTCGTGGGATTATTTTTTGTGAGTTTTAATTCGTGGGATTATTTTTTGTGAGTTATAATTCGTGAGATTATTTTTTTGAGTTATAATTCGTGGGATTATTTTTTGTGAGTTATAATTCGTGGGATTATTTTTTGTGAGTTTTAATTCGTGGGATTATCTTTTGTGAGTTATAATTCGTGGGATTATTTTTGTGAGTTATAATTCGTGGGATTATTTTTTGAGTTATAATTCGTGGGATTATTTTTTGTGAGTTATAATTCGTGGGATTATTTTTTGTGAGTTTTAATTCGTGGGATTATCTTTTGTGAGTTATAATTCGTGGGATTATTTTTTGTGAGTTATAATTCGTGGGATTATTTTTTGTGAGTTATAATTCGTGAGATTATTTTTTGAGTTATAATTCGTGGGATTATTTTTTGCGAGTTATAATTCGTGGGATTATTTTTTGTGAGTTTTAATTCGTGGGATTATCTTTTGTGAGTTATAATTCGTGGGATTATTTTTTGTGAGTTATAATTCGTGGGATTATTTTTTGTGAGTTATAATTCGTGAGATTATTTTTTGAGTTATAATTCGTGGGATTATTTTTTGAGTTATAATTCGTGGGATTATTTTTTGTGAGTTATAATTCGTGGGATTATTTTTTGTG
>NC_090743.1:3511329-3518829 GCF_036898095.1 Palaemon carinicauda
CACGTCCCTCAGTCCAGAAATAGTTTGTTTTGCAAAAAGAAAGGAAAAGATGGAGAGACAGAAAATGGCAGCTGTGTTGGAGAGGAGGGTTAAGGAAAAAGGGAACTTGTGAGACGAGGGGGTAGGGGGGTAGGAAGGTGTATGGCTTGCCGGAAATATGAATCAATATGACGGGTATCGTTTTAGCCTTTCCAAGCCCCTATCACCATCATCAGTTTCATCATTATCATCTCCTTTCATTCTCCCTTCATTTTCCCTCACACCTCCCTTATGTCCTTCTTCTTTGGCCTTCCCGTTATCATCTTACACCATCATCTGTTTCATCATTATCATCTTTTTTTTTCATCTACCCCTTCATTTTCCATCACACCTCCCTTATGCCCTTCATCTGCTTTGGCCCTCCCGTTATCATCTTAACTTGAATCTTTTTCACTTAGAATTTCCTTTGTTCGACCCTGCATTGCTCTCAATTTACTGCATTCTAATATGTTTAGCTTAGAATATACGTTCTTCACCCATGCTTTACTCGGTATTCACTACCTTCGAATCTGTTTAACTCTAAGATTTATTAGCAGTGCCCAGGTATGCAGTATAATAAGGTATTATGAGTGCCGATGTAAGTAAATAAAGGTTAAAAATAGGTGCCCTAAGTACTGGCTAAAGTAATATCTATAGGTGAAATGGGGTCTTAAAAATATCTGGGATAAAATCGCTCTGTAAGCAAAAAATACTGCATTGGGTATCACCAGTAGTTAAGTCAAGAGGTCATTTAACCAAGAATATTACATTGCATACTGCTTTTGAAAATTTCTATACTTGGAATTCTCTTGGTCTGTGTTATCTTCATCTAACACTATCTAATCCAGAAGCTCTGGCTATGTTTCTTCATTACTTGGGACAATGTTTTAAACTGACCTTATGTCGAGAACGTACGTACCAAAAATCTGAAGCAGCCCAGAACCTTTATTTCCAATGCATGGTGACTGCTAGAATAGCGTTGAATGCGTTGCCTTTGCTCGAGTACAGATGAAGATGAGCCTATAAAAGGATGAATGCGGGTAACTCGTCCACTCGGCATTGCATACTGTACCACTTGCCAGAACAGAGGAGCAATGAGATAATGTTGAATTGCGAGCAAAGCAAGCCACGATAAAATAAAAACACACACATACGTGCGCAGACATTTGCTGCAAGGGATGTTGTAACCAAAAAGTGTCAGGCTGGGTCACAAGTCGGAAAACTGCTACCTGGAGTGACAGTTATAAGTGACCCAGATTGGTATTGAAAGCAATAATAAACTATAATGCTGAGATATTAGCTTAAAGGGTCTTTAAAACCTTTATCAAAATACCAATAGGTAAGACTAGACGCTTTTTAATCACTATTTGGGGGGATATTAATTGTTGATTAACAATAGGTTAAACCGATGAGGTACCAAGACATCTACTGAAAGTAACATTGACGTCTACAGCTGGGAAAAGGGGGATTTCACCTCAAAATAACAAGTGCCAGAAAAAATATACTCTTTCTAATTTGTGGTAAAACCACTTTTTTTTTTTTTTTTTTTTTTTTTTTTTTTTTTTTTTTTTTTTTTTTTTTTTTTTTTTTTTTTTTTTGTAGTTTAGGCCCTATTGTTAGAAAAGCTCAAGTCTGACGGTATGAGGAAATTGAAAAGGATCCTGTGCAACAGGACGTGAAAAAAATCTTCATGAAATCGTCTGATGATATTCTAGGCGCACTTCCATCCTCCAAAGGTTGCTCCATTTTGGGTCTCTGTTCCTGTTCGCATCCTTTCTGCAACAACTCGGGGTCTTTCCCTTCGTTTACTCTCCTCTGGGTTTGTGTAAACAACGACTTCCGTCGAGTAAACAACCCTGTTGTTGATGTTGCCCTTGCAGTTTTCTAGTTGTGTTTTCTTTTACTTCTTCTTCTTCTTCACGCTTTCCGTGACTTTGCTACTTTGGAAATGAATATTAGAACGAGAAATGAGAAGCAGTGTTCTTCGGTTTTCTTGAATATTAGAACGAGAAATGCAAGTCATTGTTCTTCGGTTTCTTGGTTTTAGTTTTGTGCTTTGGATGAATGACAATTGCAGTTTTGCAGAATATATTTAGTCGTTATTTGAAATAGAATTGATTTACAGACTCGCAGGCATGAAAGACACTAGGGTTTCCAATGCTCACGAGATGTCTTTCTTGAGACCTGGTTTTCCTAACCACATTTATGAAGGTTGAAAGCATTGCTTCATTCATTTAGAAAGTAAATTTTAAAGTATCGTTCTTTTAGGAAAAGAACTCGGAGCACCTTACGTTTAGAAAAACCTGCTCAAAGTACCATTCTCTTATGGAAAAAGGATCAAAATTATCATTCCATTAGGAAGAAAAACTCAAGTCTTCGCTGTTTCGGAAAGAATTACGATGAGGAGCATTCTTTTAGGAAGAACAACTTGAAGCATGTTTTCTAATTTGGCAAGACTTAATAAAATGCTTCATTCTCTAAGGAAGAACAGTTCAAAGCATCGCTGTTTTGGCAAGACTTAATAAACAACATCATCCTTTTAGGAGTAATAACGCCTTTCTTTTGGCAAGACTTACTAAAAAAAGCTTCATTCTTTTAAGAACAACTCAAAGCATAATTTATTTTTTGGCAAGACTTACTAAAAAGCATTAGTCGTCTAGGAAAAACAACTTGAAGCATCATTCTTTTGGCAAGACTTACTAAACACCACCATTCTTTTAGGAAGAACAACTTAAATAATCATAATTTCAAGAAAATGATATTTCATTGCACCGTCTACCAGATGTCTGCCATCAAAGAAAAAGAAAATCGCAGTTATAACATATTTCTATATATCTCGTTCTCGAGAACATTCTGTTCTCACGCGTTCTATATATCGTCATTCTTTTAGGAAAAACAACTTAAACATTATTTCAGGAATAAGAAATTTCATTGCATCGCCTGCCAGATGTCTGCTATCAAAGAAAAAGAAAACAGTTCTCGAGAACATTGTTCTCACACGTTCTATATATCTTTCGCTCTCGAGAACACGCTGTTCCCACACACAAGCCATCACGGCAGATGAGGAAATAAATGACCTCTTTATGAAAGGTCATCTATAATGGCTCTTGATATCTCCCCCCCCCCCCCCCCCGTCCCGCAACCTCCATGTAATTATGTGAAAGGTTCTCTAGACGCGTTGCTGCCCTTCTGTTTAAGCCATTATGTACTACGGCCAATTAGAAGGGAAAAGGGGCTGTCCCCCTCTTCCTCGCTTTCTCATTGGTCAATTATATATCTAGGGATAATTCCCCAGAAGTACCTGCTCTCCCTTGAGGTAATTATCCCTGAAAGGTCGTACTGTGAGAAAGCATGGGGGAATTATTTCTCGATCGGTTTCCACCATCCGTAGCTTTTAACACTTCGTCGAATTTGATCCTTGTCATTTCAGAGTGACTGTGTGGTAATTATCCGTCTAGTTTTAGTCTGTTTGTAATTTGCTCTCGTCCTTGTGAGGTTCTGATACATAGTAATCATCTATAGACTTTCGGTATGGCTTGAGACGAGTCTATGAGGGATGACTTGGTTTAAAGGTTTAAAGGTCGCTCATGAATGGCAGAGGCAAGGGACAGTGACATTGCCTTAGCAATCAGGACAATGCCCTAGATACTGACCATATATTATATGATCAGCGCCCAAGCCTCCTCCCCACCCAAGCTATGACCAAGGAGAGCAAGGCAGTGGCTGCTGATGACTCAGCAGATAGACCTATAGGCTCCCCCAAACCCCCCAACCTTACCTCCCATGGATGGTAAGGATGCAGACACTAATGGCACTAACGAGTCTGAGCAGGACTCGATTCCCCGTCTGGCAAACACCAGACAGAGACGTTACCAATCAGGCCACAACAACCTGATGTGATCATTTTGTAAAATTTTTGCTTCTTGATAGGGTAGAAGTTTCTTCTTCAATGATTTTCCTAGGCTTGTAGTATCCTGCTTTTCCAACTCAGTTTGTAGCTTAGCTAGTTTTGATTATAATATTAGTGATAAGAAGGTCATCCAAAATGCAAGAGAAATTCTATGAAAGGTCAGACAAGTTCCAAAACTTTTATAGGAACACGATCAGCTTTTAAGAAGGCAGTCTTGTCCAAGTTTAGTTTCCAAATTGTCAAATCCGAGTGGCAGAAGATGAAGTGTCTTTGATGTTGAAACTAATTCTTGTTATCAATAGCACACAATGTTATGTCTGATTGAGAGCGAACTTCTGAAGACTTGTGTAACTTTTCAATCACTTCTTTTAAAGAATTCTTTTCTACGTGTTCCTTTTGTCTATTTCTTTTTCTTGGAGTTCTTGTTTTTGTTATCATTTGTGACTTGCCTATTCTATTTTACATCCTTCTATGTTCTCTCAATTCCTGTTTTCTTTTACTTTCTGTACATCCTCTACTAACTATAGTCAATTTTTTTAATGAGGCGCATTTGCACTGACTCGCAGAAGTGTCCTTTACCTCGGAAAAGTTTCCTAATCGCTGATTGGTTGGACAAAATAATTCTAACCAATCAGTTAGCAGGAAACTTTTTCTGAGCTAAAAGGGCACCCTTGCGAGTCGGTGCAAATACGCCTCATTAAAAAAATTTGAGTATAGAACTTTTTATGGCAATCACAGGATCACCCCCTCACCAATTTACCTTCTGTGGTGAAGGGGCTCACTGTCCTAAGTTCCAGGTCCGAGAGCCTTCTTAAGTTCGTTTATATAATAGAAATTCTCACGAATTCCTTCGCGTATAATTGCCAGTATATTTTTCATTCCTTGAAGAGTTTATATGACTGACATCTGTAGATATTCTTATGCTATTCCAAGGTCTAAAACATCTGACCAGGATATTGAGTATATTAGTAACTATTACGAACTGTTATAACTAATTGAATAATCTCAATTAGATAATGACTCTTATTCGACATTTTGATTTCTTGTTCTGCATATTTGAAATATCCTGAAAAATGTCAGTTGGTTTTGCAATTCTAAGCGGTTTTTTTTTTTTTTTTTTTTTTTTTTTTTGGTCGTTCGAAAGAATAATACTATGTACAGTTGCTCACGGGAATTCATGGCACACTTCGCTCCGAGGAAATGCAGGCTGTCACACCCTTATTGTGCTGTGAGCAGGGGTTGAACTCGAGCATGTGTCATGTAGCCATTACTTTAAATGCTGCTACTTTTTGCCTTAAATTACCTTAAAACGTTTTCCAATGTCCTTAAATTTTAAGCTACTAAAATCGAAATGACCTTAGATTTACCTTTAAACCATGAAAATAACCTCAAACTTAGGTAATTACTTTAAAATTTTAAATCCTGGCTGTGAGCAACCAAACAGATAGTGTAGCGAGAGATAACAGATGTGGTGGGAGGAGCTAAACTCGAGAGCTAAGGATTGGGGGCGGTTGAGGAGAGCCCATAAGTCTACTTGCCGAATCATCAGCAACCATTGCCTGATCCTCCCTTATCCTAGCTTGGGTGGAGACGAAGTTTGGGCGCTGATCATTATCACTATCCCTTGCCTCTGCCATTCATGAGCGAACTTTTAAACCTTTAAAAATAATTCTTAATTTTTTTCTTCTGAGAGTTTCCAAACGTTTGACTCTTTTAAGTTAGTAATATGATCTGAATCTTCAGTTTAATCCCACTTCATGCAGATAATTATCTCTCTCTCTCTCTCTCTCTCTCTCTCTCTCTCTCTCTCTCTCTCTCTCTCTCTCTCTCTCTCTCTCTCTCTCCCTCCCAACTAGGAATCCACCCTATATTATACATATGTTGATGCTATTTATCCAACAATTAATAACACCCCCTTTCCTAGGAGCCCCTTTTGAGAGAGAGAGAGAGAGAGAGAGAGAGAGAGAGAGCATTTAAATCTGCTTTAACTTTTAATGGGGTTCAGGAGATTTTATTAAGCTAGGAAACATACATACATAAATACATACATACATGTCGTGAAAACTTCGGTGTTTGTAACCTTTTATTGTTATGGATATGCATATAGATGCGTATGTATACAAGAGGGGTGTATGAAGAGCCGTAATTATATAACAATATACATATACATACATACACGAGTGTATGCAAGATACAGTAATTTTGTTAATAAATACACAAGCATGTAAGAGTATATATGCAAAAGGATAAGAAATAATTCGTAATTATAGAAAAAAATTCGTAATTATGAAAAATACTTTGTAATTATAGAAAATAATTCGTAATTATAGAAAATAATTCGTAATTAATGAAAATAATTCGTAATTATTGAAAAAATTCTTAATTATAGAAAATAATTCGTAATTGTAATAAAAATAAGGAAACTTAATTCGTAATTATAGAAAATAATTCGTAATTATTGAAAATAATTCGTAATTATTGAAAATAATTCGTAATTATTGAAAATAATTCGTAATTATTGAAAATAATTCGTAATTATTGAAAATAATTCGTAATTATAGAAATTAATTCGTAATTTTAATAAAAATAAGGAAACTTATATCTGTAAAAAGCTGATATACATAGATTAACGGATCTATTGCAAATTTTAATCAAGTACACTTGTACGTACACTCAAGAATTACACTTAAGAAGTGTATCATGAACTGTAGAGACGTCCGTAACCGTATAGCAAATAGCTGTACATATACAGTAAGAAGCATTTCGCAGTGCGTATAATAGCAATAATTAAATTTTTAATATCAGACGGAAAAAAAGGAAAGCAATTTTCTTGTCTAGGAAGAATTTCTTCAGGACCCAAAGGAAGGCTTTAAAAGGCGCCAGAAATGTTCTCCGACGTCCCCCTGGAGATACGGCCGCTAGAAATACGTTCTTCTGAAACGTTGGACAAAACGGGAAAAGTATGAAAGTAGGAATATTTTCTGGCCACGAAGCAGAAAATGCACGAGATGATGCAGGTTTCTCTGTTTTATTAATAGCGCGAGATAAAACCAGCCGCCTGGTTTTGCGAAGCTTGTGAGCAAACGAGTTCTTTAAGGATCTTGCTAATGGTGTTTTTTTGTGTGTTTTGGGGTAGATGTTTTAAAGAGATTTTGACTTACGTAACCTATACTCAGTTTTTTTTCAATGAGGCGCATTTGCACGGACGCAGCGGTGACCTTTTAGCTCGGAAAAGTTTCCTAGTTTTTCGAAACTAGGAATCAAATAGAGTTCTTTAAGGATCTTGCTAATGGTGTTTTTTGGGGTAGATGTTTTAAGGAACTTTTGACTTAAGTGACCTATACTCAATTTTTTTTTAATGAGGCGCATTTGCACGGACGCAGCGGTGCCCTTTTAGCTCGGAAAAGTTTCCTGGTTTTGCGAAACTAGTAAGCAAACGAGTTCTTTAAGGATCTTGCTAATGATCTTTTTTGTGTTTTTTGGGACGACATTTTAAAGAACTTTTGACTTACGTGACCTATACTCAATTTTTTTTAATGAGGCACATTTGCACGGACTCGCAGTGGTACCCT
>NC_090743.1:3523829-3526329 GCF_036898095.1 Palaemon carinicauda
TGATATCCAGTTTCTCATTAAGCAGACCATGTTCTCGCAGCGATCCCCGAGGACAGTTTCCCGGACTTCTCTGATTGGCTTTGCAAGCAAGGGGATATCCTAACAACGCACTACGCCGTCAAAATATACCTCCTGGAGCAATATTCGCCATCAACAGCCGCCCTTTAAACCAAACATTTTCAGCTCTCTCAACAACCGGTGGGGAACCAAAGGGCTTCGCTCTCCCTCGGGTAAATGATCAGTGTTGCTCTCCTGCAACCTGCCGCAAATGGTTCTCCTTGTGAGGTAAACCTACTTCGTGCCTACTGGGTATGATGCTTACGTGAATCAATACGCGCTGCCATACCTGATGTCGATATTTTGCCCATGAAGGACCTGATGACCAAAGTAGAAATCCTTATGGACAGCCACTTCACCACCTTCAAGACCTCCATCAACTCCACCACTCTTGACGAAGAGGACAAGTATTGTAAATCAACCAAAAGCTGAGGTGTATATGGTAGGACACAGACAGCTACCCAGGGATGTGCTGGAGCAGCCACACAGCCTCCCAACACCAACCACTTGCTCAAACCTATTCAACAACCTCTACAGCCACTTACTGATGCCCATCAGCTACAGTTTTGCTACTACCACTGCAGATTCGGGGCTGCTGTGAAGAAATGTGCTAACAGTTGTCATTGGCCAAAAAACATGTAAGTAGACCATCGCTTGTGGCAATGGCCTCCTCTGTCACTAACCTTTTCTTTCACATGATATAGGTACTGGCTTGTGATTTTTGGTAGACATGGGTGCTTGCCGTTCACTTCTGCCAAGGCCACTCTCCAGGACATGACATAAGTCTGTCTAAATCTGCCAACGTCCGCTTAGTAGTTGCCAACGGATGTGTATTACCCCCCTATGGTTACAAGAACCTCAGATTATCATTTAGAAGCAGCAAATATCACTGGAAATTTCTTATTGCTGATGCTACTTTGCCGATCCTTGCATGGATTTCCTCTCACATTACCACCACCTGGTCTGTCACCCCTCCGACCTCGCTCTCTACATCAGCGCACCTATGGAAGCCTACGTCCACCTCCTCACGTCGTACCTGGAAGTTTTCCATCCAGAACTTTATCAAACTCCCACGTTTACTGCCAAAAACAGTATTTCTCACCATATCAAGACGATGGACCTCCCAGTATTTGCCCGATTCATGTGTCGGACACCAGATTGTTTGTAAGACACTAAACAACGTTCGCTGAAATGGAAGAAATGGGCCTTTTCCAAAGAGCCTCAAGCCCATGGTCGTCACCCTTACACATTGCTCTGAAGAAATATAACTCTCTGTGTCCATGTGGGGATTACAAGCACCTGAACATGCATACAGAACTGAATCGCCACCCCCTCCAAAACATCCCCGACGTGACCTCCTACTTGCAAAAAGCAAAGGCTTTCTCCACGCTCGACCTCCTGAAGTGGTATTATCAGGTGCCCATGAATCCAGAAGACAGTATCAATACTGCCATCACCACACCCTTCGGTACATACACCTTTGGCCTTTGTAATGCCCACTGTTGTTTTGACCACATTGACATCGATGTAGTTGGTCCCCTACCAACATTACAAGGACATCGTTACCTGTTCACTGTTGTCGACCGCTCCACTCGTTGGCCTACAGCTATTCTCATGGAAACTGCATCGTCCACCTCATGTACATCTGCCTTATTCTCAGGATGGATAGCAAGATTTGGTATCCCTGAGCATCTCACTTCTAACAGGGGTACCACTTTCACCTCTCAGTTGTGGATATCACTAGCAAATTTCCTGAGAATCACCTTACATCAGACAACCGCATACAACCCAACTGCCAACAGAATGGTTGAATGCTTTCATCGCACTCTCAAAGCAGCTTTGATGTCTCACTGCAAAGACTCCAACTTGTTTACTCAGCTTCCCTGGGTCTTTCTAGGACCAAGGACCACTCCTTAGGACACTGGATGTCTTAGCAGCTGAAATGGGGCATAGCGACCTGTTGGTCGTCCCTGCCGAATTTTTTCAGTCGACAACCTACTCCAACAACTCCAGCGCATACGTTATGTTGTGGGAAAATGTACTCCATGCTGCCAGACTTAAAAGCCCCAGTTAAGCATCACATGGCAACAGATTTGCACAAGGCATCGCAGGTTTTCCTGTGCATCGACACTAGCAAGCCACCGCTAGTACCCCCTTACACGGACTCTTTCCTCATGGTTCGTCGAACAACGAAGGCATTCTTACTGAACATTCGTGGCAAAGAAGACTGGATCTCCAATGATTACCTTAAACCTGTGTATCCCCTGCAAGATGACCCACCTACAGTGTGCCTCTCCAGAGCAGGGCTCCCTATTTTACATGTATGTCTTTTTTTAGGGTGTTGGAGCCATGTGCCACACGTGTATCACACACTCGTACACTTTGATAATTTTTCTGTTTTTTTTATATACCGATATAACTCTCCTCTTGCACTGATAACATG
>NC_090743.1:3541329-3571329 GCF_036898095.1 Palaemon carinicauda
AAAGCTATTTGTTTAGATATTTTTCCTCCCATTTATCCATAGTTTACAGATCTTCATAAATTAAAAGCTATTTGTTTAGATATTTTTCCTCCCATTTATCCATAGTTTACAGATCTTCATAAATTAAAAGCTATTTGTTTAGATATTTTTCCTCCCATTTATCCATAGTTTACAGATCTTCATAAATTAAAAGATATTCGCTTAGATATTTTTCCTCCCATTTATCCCATATTTAACAGATCTTCTTCATAAATTAAAAGCTATTAATATAGATATTTTTCCTCCCATTTATCCCATAGTTTACAGTTCCTCTTCATAAATTAAAAGCTATTCCTATAGATATTTTTCCCTCCCATTTATCCCATAGTTTACAGTTCCTCTTCATAAATTAAAAGCTATTCCTATAGATATTTTTCCTCCCATTTATCCCATAGTTTACAGTTCCTCTTCATAAATTAAAAGCTATTCCTATAGATATTTTTCCCTCCCATTTATCCCATAGTTTACATATCTTCATAAATTAAAGCTATTCATATAGATTTTTTTTCCTCCCATTTATCCCATAGTTGACAGATCTTCATAAATTAAAATCTATTAATATAGATATTTTTCCTCCCATTTATCCCATAGTTTACAGATCATCTTCATAAATTAAAAGCTATTCGTATAGAATTTTTCCATCCCATTCATCCCATATTTAACAGATCTTCTTCATAAATTAAAAGCTATTAATATAGATATTTTTCTTCCCATTTATCCCATAGTTTACAGATCTTCATAAATTAAAAGCTATTAATATAGATATTTTTCTTTCCATTTATCCCATAGTTTACAGATCTTCATAAATTAAAAGCTATTCATATAGATTTTTTTCCTCCCATTTATCCCATATTTAACAGATCATCTTCATAAATTAAAAGCTATTCATATAGATATTTTCCCTCCCATTTATCCCATATTTAACAGATCTTCTTCATAAATTAAAAGCTATTAATATAGATATTTCCCCTCCCATTTATCCCATATTTAACAGATCTTCATAAATTAAAAGCTATTCGTTTAGATATTTTCCCTCCCATTTATCCCATATTTAACAGATCTTCATAAATTAAAAGCTATTAATATAGATATTTTTCCTCCTATTTATCCCATAGTTTACAGATCTCCTCCATAGCAGATCACACAATCTGCCCCCCAGCAAACTGCGTAGATAGAAAATGATACTCCCGGTTCACGCTAGTATGAGCCCAGGAGTTGACCAAAGTGAAGTCTCGTTTCTTCGTTTTTCTTTTCTTTTCATCGCCGGAGATAAGAGAGTTTGCAATGGTCGGGGTCTCGTTTATGGCTTAAAGAAATTCTCCCTAATGCGTGAAATAACTTTCGCTTCAGGGTGGAAAATCAGAGAAACAAAACTGTCTTATGAAGGGATTCAGTCGCCTACGTACGTCTTCCGCTTCTCCTGACCTTGAAAAGGGGTCTTATACACACACACACACACACACACACACACACACACACACACAAACACACACCAGGACCCAATTAGAACGTTCTAAGTGGGTCCTGACACACACACACACACACACACACACACACGGAACAATTTCTCTGGAACTCTATATAGATAGAGTTTAGGATATTCTCATTTTCTTATGTCTATGTGAAATTTTGTTAAATTCCACATTTAATTTGATCAATTTTCCAAGGACATCTATATAGATAGCGTTCAAAAAATTCTTATTTTCTCATATCCATAGGAAATTTGGTTCATCTATATTGATAGCATCAAAAAAAAATTCTTATTTTCTCATATCTAAATTAAATTTTTTTTGAATACCATATATAATTTGAACAGTTTCCTCAGGTCATCTATATAGATAGCTTTTAAAAAAATTCAATTTTTTCTTATCTATAGGAAATTTTGTTGAATACCATATATAATTTTAATAATTTTCTCCGGACATCTATATACAGTTCAGGAAATTCTTATTTTCTTATATCTATATGGAATTTTGTTGAATACCATATATAGTTTATTGATCAAAAATTGTGGATGAAAACTCTAATCATTTAATTATCTAGTCTCTCTTTAGGTTGTCCTTATACATAATAGGAATAATATACGTATATTTTAGCATGGTCACTTTTAGTTGCTGGTAATTTGAACGCCAACGCCATATTATTATTATTATTATTATTATTATTATTATTATTATTATTATTATTATTATTATTATTTTTACTCGCTAAGCTACAACCCTAGTTAGAAATGAAGGATGCTACAAGCTTAGGGACTCAAACAGGGAAAATAGCTCAGTGGGGAAAGGAAACAAGGAAAAATGAAATATTTTAAGAAAAGTAATATTAAAATAAAAATCTTCTATATAAACTATAAAAACTTTAACGAAACAAAAAGAGAAATAAGATAGAATAATGTGCCTGAGTGTACCCTCAAGCAAGAGACCCAACCCTAACCCAAGACAGTGGAAAACCATGGTACAGAGGCTATGGCACTACCCACGACTAGAGAACATTGGTTTGATTTTGGAGTGTCAACCCTAACCCAAGACAGTGGAAGACCATGGTACAGAGGCTATGGCACTACCCACGACTAGAGAACATTGGTTTGATTTTGGAGTGTCAACCCTAACCCAAGACAGTGGAAGACCATGGTACAGAGGCTATGGCACTACCCAAGTCTAGAGAACATTGGTTTGATTTTGGAGTGTCAACCCCAACCCAAGACAGTGGAAAACCATGGTACAGAGGCTATGGCACTACCCACGACTAGAGAACATTGGTTTGATTTTGGAGTGTCAACCCTAACCCAAGACAGTGGAAGACCATGGTACAGAGGCTATGGCACTACCCACGACTAGAGAACATTGGTTTGATTTTGGAGTGTCAACCCTAACCCAAGACAGTGGAAGACCATGGTACAGAGGCTATGGCACTACCCAAGTCTAGAGAACATTGGTTTGATTTTGGAGTGTCAACCCCAACCCAAGACAGTGGAGGACCATGGTACTGAGGCTATGGACCATGGTACTGAGGCTATGGCACTACCCAAACCTAGAGAACATTGGTTTGATTTTGGAGTGTCCATCTCCTAGAAGAGCTGTTTACAGGCACAATAACTCTATCTGGATGTCTATATACATGTGGTGGATAAAATCCTTATTATCATACATGCAGAAGCTCAGAGATACACAGACCTATAGTCATTTTTTTTAGCGAGGCAGATTTGCACTGACTCGCAGCGGTGCCCTTTTAGCTCGGAAAAGTATCCTGCTATCTGATTGGTTTGAATGATCTTGTCCAACCAATCAGCGAGCAGGAAAATTTTCCTAGCTAAAAGGGCACCCCTGCGAGTCTGTGCAAATGTGCCTCACTAAAAAGAATTGACTATAGGTTAGTATAATCTATTCCAATGTTTAAAGTTAAAGTTATTTTGCGTTACAGCTGTTAATTTCCTGTATCAATAGGCCACACATTTGCATGAGGCCTTGGAGCAAGGGTTGGTAGTGATTCTAATAGAACAGTGTAGCTTAAGGAGAGAGAGAGAGAGAGAGAGAGAGAGAGAGAGAGAGAGAGAGAGAGAGAGAGAGAGAGAGAGAGAATAAAACTAGGAGGAAAATAATTCATTCGAATCAGTGAATGATAGAGAGAGAATCAAAATGAACCTGTGATGTAATCTTTCAAAAGATAAAAAATAAAAAGATGAAGATACAGAAGACGAATGAGGGTGAGGAGGGGGAGATTGAGAGGGGAGGGGGAGAGGGAGAGAGAATAGGGGTAAGGGAGGGGGAAGGGAACTACACCCTCACATAGAGAATATCTGTTGCTCAAGGGGAAATGATTTTCAATTGGAATCAAGACTCGGGATAATATTGTCTCCTGATTTTAAGTAATTATTTACTCTCCTTTCCTGATTTTCCACGTACTTTAAATCAAGCTTTACTTTCTCCTATCTTCGTCATCGGTTTCTGTAAAGATAGTTGCGTTAAAATAAATTTTTGAACTAACGAAGTTATTTGAAGATATTGGTAAAAAGGTCAAGAAAAATGGTCAAGTAAAATGATCATAGGAATAAGATCAAGGAAAATGGTTAAGTAAAAAGACCATTGGGAAAAAGATCAAGAAAAGAGGTCATAGAGAAAAGGTCAAGTAAAAAGGTCATAGAAAAAAGGTCAAGTAAAAAGATCATAGGAGAAAACGTCAAGAAGTAAAAGGATCATAGGGAAAAAAGTCAAGAAAAAAGGTCAAGTAAAAAAGATCATAGGAAAAAAGGTCAAGATAAAAGGTCAAGTAAAAAGAACATAAAAAAGGTCAAGTAAAAAGACCATAGGAAATAAGGTAAAGTAAAAAGATCATAGGGAAAATGTCAAGTAAAAAAATCATACGAAAATAAAGGTCAAAGTAAAGAGATCATTGGAAAGAAAGGTCATAGTAAAAAGGTCACAGTAAAAAGGTCAAGAAAAAAAGGCCAAAGGCAAAAATGCTTCAAACTCAATGGCTAAATCAAGCATTTTCCCTCGGAACAATGCGCCTCTGCGAATATCCAATAGACCTTATCAAGCATTTTCCCAACAGCCCCTCAGTACGAGGAAATTTGATCACAACGACGTCATTTCGGAAACAAAAAACCCACCTAAATCTTTACGCCATTATGAAGAAGCCTCTCTCTTTCTACAGAGTTCAACAGAAACCCTTTGATGATAGCAATGCCATATATCACGCACCCCTCTCTCTAGTCCGAATTTTATCCTGCTGTTAATTGCTTTTTTTGTAGGTCGAAGCCCAAGTCGAGGAATAAGTATCATTCAATTCAGTGATTTTTTTTAATCATTCGTTCGTTTTTCCAAAGTATTAATTGCATCCGATTGCCAACAGTTTTCATCACTTTTAACTTGAACTCGAATGCTCCCGTCTGATGTTTTCCAAACTGTTTGATCTCTTGCTCATTTTGGGAGGTTCTTAACTAGGTTGTAATAAAAATTTTCTCTTCTATGCAGCATTAGTGATGGGCGTTATTGATAACCATGTGTCGTAGTTGGCATTTATTATGTTCATTATTCCTGATGATATTCCGTTTGATCTATGCACATATATAACTTTTATTTACAAACAAATGTACCGTAAACGCCAAAAGTGAATGTTATTAAAAACCCTTATGAAGAGCCACTGGGTATCGATCCGAGGAACTTTGCAATGGTCTCTGTCATAGCTTAGTGGTAACGCGCTGAAGTTGTAGTTGTAAGATCTGGTTGCAATGGTCAACCATTATCATAGCTCTGTGGTAAATTACTGAACTTGTATTTATAACTCTTGTTGAAATGCTCAACTACTGTCATAACGTGGCACAGCACTGAACTCGTAG
Source organism: Palaemon carinicauda (assembly GCF_036898095.1). Lineage (NCBI taxonomy): Eukaryota > Metazoa > Arthropoda > Malacostraca > Decapoda > Palaemonidae > Palaemon > Palaemon carinicauda. The sequence continues at coordinate 3,546,710 of NC_090743.1, forward strand.
TTGTAATATATGGCCTCAATGCTCAACTACTGTCATAGCTTAGTGGGAAAGTACTGAACTTGTAATTGTAACTCTGGGAGAAAGGCTCAAATACTGTCATAACTTTGTGTCAGAGCACTGAACTTGTAGTTGTAAGATATTGCTGCAATGCTCAACCACTGTCATAGCTTAGTGGTAAAGTACTGAACTTGTAATTGTAACTCTGGTTGAAATGCTCAAATACTCTCATAACTTAGTGGCAGAGCACTGAACTTGTAGTTGTAAGATATGGCTGCAATACTCAACCACTGTCATTGCTTAGTGTTAAAGTATTGAATTTGTATTTTTAACTCTTGTTGAAATGCTCAACTATTGTCATAACTTGGTGGCAGAGCACTAAACTCGTAGCTATAAGGTCTGGTTGCAATGTTCAACCACTGTCATTGCTTAGTGTTGAAGTATTGAACTTGTAATTATAACTAGTTGAAATGCTCAACTACTGTCATAACTTAATGGTAGAGCACTGAACTCGTAGCTGTAAGGTCTGGTTGCAATGTTCAACCACTGGCATTGCTTGGTGTTAGAGAAATAAGTTGTGAGACCTGGGGGTCATGCTTAGACCACAAGAAGTATACGTCTGCTGTTTTTCTAGAATCTATAGGTTCACCCAGTCTATTTTTTTTTTCTTCAGGTACCTGCCTGTTGCTTTAGCAATGTTTAGAACCTAAACAATCTTTTATCCTCTTTTGTACCTAACCAGACATGGAAATGCTACCATAATGCCTCATTTATAGGTACCAGGAGAGTGGGGTTTTGAAGTTACCGGGATAGGCGATGGTATAGACTACCAGGAGAGTTTGGCGCATAATGTCACATTTATACGTACCAGGAGAGTTAGGCGCATAATGTCATATTTATAGGTACCAGGAGAGTTAGGTTTTGAAGGTACCAAGATAGGCGATGGTATAGAGTACCAGGAGACTTTGGAGATATTAGATACCGTGATAGCTCAGCAATGGTATTAGGTACCATGAAAGCTCAGTGATGATATTAAATACCAGTAGAGTTAGGCGAAGGTATAATATACCATGAGAGGTCAGTTATGTCATTAGGTACCGGGAAAGGTCAGCAATGGTATAAGGTAGGAGGGGAGCTTGACGATAGTATTATGTACCAGGAGAGTTAGGCAATGGTATCAGGTACCAGGGGAGGTAGGCAATGGTATTGGGTACCAAGGGAGGTAGGCAATGGTATCAGGTACCAGGGGAGGTAGGCAATGGTATTGGGTACCAAGGGAGGTAGGCAATGGTATCAGGTACCAGGGGAGGTAGGCAATGGTACTGGGTACCAGGGGAGGTAGGCAATGGTATCAGGTACCAGGGGAGGTAGGCAATGGTATTGGGTACCAGGTGAGGTAGGCAATGGTATCAGGTACCAGAGGAGGTAGGCAATGGTATCATGTACCAGGGGAGGTAGGCAATGGTATTGGGTACCAGGAGAGTTAGGCAATGGTATCAGGTAACCAGGGGAGGTAGGCAATGGTATCAGGTACCAGGGGAGGTAGGCAAGGGTATGGCAATATACATTACCATTGACCAGTAACTCATTAAGATGATATATATAAAATCAGCAGCAAAGATAATTAAAGCAGCATGTTGGTTGTTATTAGGAGTAGAAAGAAATAGCAGTGGCTGCTAGTTTGTTTTACAGATCCGTTCTTCTACCCAATAGATCTTCAAGATTTCAATTACTGATGAGAGGTTGATAAATTAACACTGACTATGATTCGATTTCCTCTTTTTCCCGTGTCAGGAGGGTGGGAAATATGGCGTTGTTTTCCCGTAGAATTATATTTTTATATCTTTAGGCCTTTTTTATACAATTTTATGAAATACAACTTTATTGCTGTTCATTATTTTGTGAAATGGATACATGTTTTGTTTCAATTCCTGAAATTACAATTTTGTAATTTTAAAGTTATTTTGTGATATTCTGAACATTTCCTGAAATAGAGATTTATTTTTTTTTTGTTTTTTTTTTTTTAAATTTAAGTTTTTTTTTTTTTTTTGGGGGGGGGGATATTTTGAGAATTTGCGAGGCCTTTTTTTTAAATCTTAACCATATGTTTTGTTTCAGTTCCTGAAATTACAGTTTTGTAATTTCTAAAGTTATTCTGTGATATTCTGAACATTTCCTGAAATAGAGATTTCTTTTTTTTCTTATCTTTTTTTTAAATTTTTTTCTTGGGATATTTTGAGAATTTGCGAGGCTATTTTTTAGATCTTAACCAAAAAATAGTCTTACCCTCAGATCTCTACATTGAAAATGTCTTCACTAGTATTTATTTTATTAAATGTGTTGTTCTTTTCGCTAGAATTGAATTAGGAAGTTCAATGGAATATGCATCCTAGAGCACTAGGGACTATACGTCAGTCATTGATAAGGAATCTAGAGAAGGTAGGAGCCGATATAGCCCAAGGACTTGTGCAGAAGAACGGGGTGTTTAAAACAGCACATACAGTGAGGAAAGTAATGGACTCCAAATGGAGCTTGATTATTATTATTATTATTATTATTATTATTATTATTATTATTATTATTATTATTATTATTATTAATAGTAATAGTAATATTAGTAGTAGTTATTGTTGTTGTTGTTGTCGTTATTGTTGTTGTTAAACGTCTCTCGCACGCACCATTTCAAAACAGACTTCAAAAGTCAATCTCCAGAAAGAAAACAAAAAAATACCAATCTCAGGCATTTCTCTTTTTTTTTCCCCGGACGTTAACCCATTTTTTATAAGACTGTAGTTTAATTAGTCTTTCTGGAGCCCCTTAAAAGACGTGCAGTATAATGGGTTAGCAAAGTGCTTCGCAATCCGAGAACGACTTCAAAAGCTCCCGGAGATTTCTGAAGACTTTCCGCCGAGGATTTTTTGGAAGGGGCAACATCTTTTTCCGGGCAGTTTCGCTTCGGTTCTACGCGAGATTGGTTTCGTTGTGGTCGGACTTTCGTGTAACTTCGGCCAGCTGGGATTATGCAAGGAAGGAGTTTGCTTAATGCTGACTAGATTTTCGATAGTATAAGTTAGTTTAGTGGATTTCTTACTGAGATTTCACGAATCTTTTGGGATGTAGTGTAATCTGAACTAAATTTTGTATATTAGATTGATTCACATGAACTTTTAAACGTCTAGATATTAGTTTAATCTTAACAGATTTTGGCGGAATTTTTAGGAATGTAATGTAATCTGAATTAAATTTTGTATATTAGATTGATCCCATATGAATTTTTAAACGTCTAGAAATAAGTTTAATCTTAACTAAATTTTGTATATTAACTAAATCCCATATGAACTTTTAAACGTCTAGAATTTTTTTTAATCTTAACTAAATTTTGTATATCAAATTTATCCCATATGGATTTTTAAACGTTAAGAAATTAGTGTAATCTTAACTAAATTTTGTATATTAAATTTATCTCATATGGATTTATAAACGTTAAGAAATTAGTGTAATCTTATCTAAATTTTGCATAAGATTAGGAAATTAATCTCCTCTCAAATGAATTTGTTAAAATGTCGAAAAATGAGTGTAATCTAAACTAAATTTTGTATAGAAGATTAGTAAATAAAATTGATCCCAAATAAATTTTGTTAAAATACCAAAAAATAAGTTTAATCCCGTCTAGATTCTGTTGAAATACTTAGAAACTAGATTAACCCTAACTACATTTTATTAGGATACCAGGAAACTAGTTCAATTTCGACTAATTTCATTGAAATCCAGAAAACTAGTTTCATCCTAATTATATATTTTGATAGGATAACAAAAACAAATCAGTTTAATTGAAGTAAAATATTTATGAAATACCAGGAAATTAGTTTATTCATTACTAGATTTTTTGTAAATCAGGAATTTGATTTATTCCGATATATATTTTCATAAAACTTCATTATTTATATTTCTAAACTTAGCTATAAGTTCAAAGATCTTCAATTAGTATTTATCTTAAAGGCAGTACCTTAATGCTTCAGAAAGTTAATTTAATCTAAAAGCGATTTTTCTTAAATTATTAAGTGTTTATAACTAAACCAAATTCTAAACATAGGAGAAAGTCGAAGAAAAGACTTGAGTTAAACACAAAGTACTTGAAGAAAATTCGGAACAACTGCTGTATGCTGATGATTTAGCTTAGATTGGGCATAGTGAAGAGAAACTGCAAAACTAGTGAAAGCTGGAAATTGTTCGAAGAAGGAAAAGCCTTGGAGAAAATGTGAACAAGGAGAATGATACGGTAGTAAATGGAAGCCAAAGTGATTGAATAATGAATATTGATATGGATGATGGGAAATTAGAACCTATGGGTAGGTAGAGAATTATTCGGGTAAGCGTTTTGGATGAAAGAGGAGAAAAGACGCGAGTCACAGAACTACTTTCCACTTGGTAAGGGTAGAAGAGACTTTTTAGCTATGGTAAGCAGCTCTTCTATAAGGTTACTCCAAAATCAAACCATTATTCTCTAGTCTTGGGTAATGCCATAGCCCAGAAGAGACTTTTTAGCTATGGCAAGCAGCTCTTTTATAAGGTCACTCCAAAATCAAACCATTATTCTCTAGTCTTGGGTAGTGCCATAGCCCAGAAGAGACTTTTTAGCTATGGCAAGCAGCTCTTCTATAAGGTCACTCCAAAATCAAACCATTATTCTCTAGTCTTGGGTAGTGCCAAAGCCCAGAAGAGACTTATTAGCTAAGGTAAGCAGCTCTTCTATAAGGTCACTCCAAAATCAAACCATTATTCTCTAGTCTTGGGTAGTGCCAAAGCCTAGAAGAGACTCTTTAGCTATGGTAAGCAGCTCTTGTATAAGGTCACTCTAAAATCAAACCATTATTCTCTGGTCTTGGGTAGTGCTATAGCCTCTGTACCATGGTCTTTTACTGTCTTGGGGCAGAGGTCACTTGCTTGAAGGCACATTTAGGCACGCGACTAACAATTTCCTAATTTCCCTTCCTCACTGAGCTATTTACCTGTTGGAGCCCTTGTACTTGTAGCATCTTGCTTTTCAAACTAAGATGGTATCCTTGCTAATAATATTTTTGGGGAAGACTCGCGTCTCAAAGGAAAACAAAGTTACGTAAGAAGGGATCTGGGATCCGCTCATCATAATTTTATTTCAGATCATCATCTTTTAGCGTGTTTTTTTTCCCCATCCGTATGGGGTAACACGGTTGCCTTCTTTTGAAGGACTTTGCTTTGGCTTTTGGAGTGGACGATAGTCCTGACCGGCTGCCCCGCCTGACATCGCCTAGACCCCGGTAGCGTATGTTTGTGTGTCGTACAAGCCATACTAAATGCAAATTGAGGAAACATTGCAGTTGTAAGTTTGTCAGACAAGAGAAGAGATAGATCAGATGGTCCAGACATGTGGAAAGAATAGAATACGCATGGTTGGAGGAAATTATTTATGATTAAGAATTTTTCAAATGAAGGAGGACAGGGAGAACTAGTAATGTTGAATAGATGAAATATGTACTGGAAATAAAGGATATTAAAGTCCTGAATAGCATAATAAATGTTGAGGCGGGATTCGTTGCAATGTTGATGTGAATGTGCTAGCGATTGCTGTCTTGAAGCTTTTTTAAATCCTACCCTCTGTGAGACAATATATATATATATATATATGTATATATATGTATATACATATATATGTATATACATATATATATATATATATATATATATATATATATATACATACATATATATATAAATTATATATATATATATATATATATATATATATATATATATATTTATAATATCTATATATATGTATATTTATATAAATATATATATATATATATATATATATATATATATATATATATATATATATATATATATATATAGTGCATACCTCTACTTGTTGCATTGGCCTAATGGCCAAGATACAGATTCTCATGAAGGCGAACAGGAAATCCAAAAGTGAATTTACCGGGAACCACGAGATTTTAAGAGCCGACCCAGAAGGATGAAGTTCAAATATACCAGGCAATTTCTTGCAGAGGGGGGTTGGGGTAAGATGGAGAATGGGGGGGGGGAGGGATGGGATAGGAAGATATTTCGGATGTTTCAACTTCCTCCAGAACCCAAGTTCGTTATTTTTGAGGTCAGAAGAGAACGCACCCCATCTCTGTTTATATCTTAGGTTGCTTCCTCTTCTCGCTAGAGAGGATACAAATATTTGGTCGATGTAAAACCGACTTCGGGACCCAGAATCCACCGACAGCGGATTGCCCCCGGAAGCTGCTGCTGCTTCTTCATCGTCTTCTTATTATTCTTTCCAGTTCGCGGTGAGATAAATCCGCAAAAGATATAAATATAAATATATATACCTAAGCCTCTCTTTGCGGTGTGCGTCGGAGGTATTTTTTGATCTCCAGGAACTGTATCTGAGCGTTTCCGTCGGAGAGAAATAGCTTTTTTTTCCCTTGAAGTCTCTCGAAGCAAGACCAAAGAAAAGCCACGAAAAATTCTTCGTTTCTTCCGAGATGTGAGGTTGAGAGGAGGGGGAAGTGTACCTCTTCGAGGTATAATGGAGGAGGAAGGAGAAGGGGTGGGGTGGGGAGGGAGCTCCTCCCTCCCGCCTCCCTCCCCCCATTGAAAATTGCCCTCCCCAAGAGAGAAATTTTATGCACAGGAGGGCAGAGAGACGTCGCATGGTTTGAAGACCGTGATGACAGTATGATGGCTGTGAAAGAAAGTATTTTCAGATTCTCTCTCTCTCTCTCTCTCTCTCTCTCTCTCTCTCTCTCTCTCTCTCTCTCTCTCTCTCTCTCTCTCTCTCTCTCTCACGGTGAGTAAAAGTGGACATTTTTCGTTATGGTTTATTTTTTTCTCTCTAGAACACCATGATTTATTTTAGATGAAAGTCCATGATTTGAGTGTTACATTCGATGATAGTGTCTCTCTCTCTCTCTCTCTCTCTCTCTCTCTCTCTCTCTCTCTCTCTCTCTCTCTCTCTCTCTCTCTCTCTCTCTCTCTCTCTCCTATATCGTAATTCATGAGGTGAATTGCAAAAGATGACTAAAGATTTGAACAGAGAAAGCAGAAATGTAGGCCTGAAAATGAATATGAGTAAAACTCAATGAAAATGCAGAGAGAGAACAAATAAGGGTTATGGCCAAACCTCTAGAGATTGTTAATGAATATACTTACTTCGCACAAACAGTAAGTGATTCCCCAGGACATGAGACCGAAATGAAAAAGATACGCATGTGATGGAGAGCTTTTGGTAAACCAAATGAGATATGAAAAGTAAAATGCCGTTTTCTCTAAAAGGAGAAGTTTTTAATGAGATGGTCCTACCAGTATTAAATTATGCATCAGAAACCGGTAGCTTTACTAAGGCCTTAGAACATAAGCTAGTTACAACTCAAAGAGCTATGGAAAGAATAAAGATGAGAATAACACTAAGCCATAGAAAAAGAACAACAAGGATACAAGAGCAAATTAAAGTAGAAAGACATTTTAACAACATATAAAAAAGAAATGGAAATAAGTAGGACATATAATGAGATTAACAGATAATAGATGGACATTGAGAACAACGGACTGGCTTTCTAGAGATTGCAAAAGAAGCAGGGGAAGGAAGGGAAGACGATGGATTGAGGAACCACGAAAGTTTGCTTGTGTGTACTGGCACAGAAAGACCATAACTAGACGCAAGTGGAAGGACATGCCTGAGACTTTTGTCCTGCTGTGGACTAGTAACGGCTGATGAAGATTGATTGTTTGATTTGAAGTTTTCTGGCATCCTGATATCGAAGGTCATTGACGCCATGTTGATGATGATGATGATGATGATGATATGTATGAGCCAGAGATGAATGGCACAGTGATATGATTATATAAGTACAACAACAAATGCAGCTGTTTCTAGTCCACTGCAGGACAAAGGCCTCAGACATATCAGCTCAAATCTGGGTTTTGGCCTGTTTTCATCACCCCGCTGGCTAGTGTGGATTGGTGATGGAGTGAGATTTTCGTCTGATCGTTCAGAGCGAACCAACCTAGTGTGGGTGTCCCTGACTAGTACAGCTCTGTTGAGCATGGCAATACTCAAACCCATTATTATTATTATTATTATTACTTACTAAGCTACAACCCTAGTTGGAAAAGCAGTATGCTATAAGCCCAGGGGCTCCAACAGGGAAAATAGCTCAGTGCGGAAAGGAAAAAAGGAAAATAAAATATTCTAAGAAGAGTAACAACAATAAATATCTCCTATATAAACTATAAAAACTTTAACAAAACAAGAGGAAGAGAAATAAGATAGGAGTGTGCGCTCGAGTGTACCCTCAAGCAAGAGAACTCTAACCCAAGACAGTGAAAGGCCATGGTACAGAGGCTATGGCACTACCCAAGACTAGAGAACAGTGGTTTGATTTTGGAGTGTCCTTCTCCTAGAAGAGCTGCTTACCATAGCTAAAGAGTCTCTTCTACCCTTACCAAGAGGAAAGTGGCACTGAACTAGTACAGTGCAGTAACCCCTTGGGTGATGAAGAATTGTTTGGTAATCTGTGTTGTCAGGTGTATGAGGATAGAGGAGAATATGTAAAGAATATGCCAGACTATTCAGTGAGTATGTAGGCAAAGGGAAAATGAACCGTAACCAGAGAGGAGGATCCAATGTAGTACTGTCTGGCCAGTCAAAAGACCCCATAACTCTCTAGCGGTAGTATCTCAACGGGTGGCTGGTGCCCTGGCCAACCTACTACCTACTACCATATTGCGTGTGTGTATGAAATCTACATGTACTTTGTCAACATTCTTACACGATCTTTGAATAGGCTGTGATTCTGACACATCAAATGAGTTTAGACTCTTCCAATCAATGTATGTAAGTTGTCAACCAAATTGTGAAATTATGATGTTGGATTGAAAGAATTTTGCGGTTAAACTGCAATGAATGTCGAGTCAATCAAGCATTGCTTGCTTAAAGACTCATAAAAATACAATTCCTTAAATACAATAACATATGTGATGTTTAAGTAATTTTCTTTCCCTTATGAGAGACCTTTTTTTATATTATTGAAGGACAAAGTTTGGAAAGACAATATAATCCGGTAAATATAAAAGGTTAATAGATCCCTCATACAGTTTTTATAATAATACAACTGTAATTTGTTGGTTTAATATTTCCAAAGTTATATATAAAGGTGGTATGGAGTCTTTGAAGTGGAGGGACCCCAGTTTGACTGAATGTGTTTTGCCAGGGTGTTTTCAGACAAAGCTAATCGAGAGGTATTTTTTCAATTGTTATCTTTCATCTTGACATCGCTTTGGCCTTGAACTTCTTTTAAGTCATAAGTGTTTTTCTTCTCGTAAGTTATGCAATATCTGTTTTGTCATATCAAAGTCTGAAGAATAGATATTCAATATAAAGACTATGTCGATGAATGACACCTTCCAAAATTTGCACTATATATATATATATATGGATTAATATCAACACAACATCGTGTTCAAATAGAAATAAATTTCTACCTCATACCTGGGATCGAACGCTAGCCCCTTCTAATGAAAGGCCAGGTCGAAACCAACCATGTCACGAGAGCCCATAAAAAGAATTGGAACCTGACCGCTACCAGCTGTCCGAGGATTTACCTGGCGAGACATCAGTCTCTTACCAGCGAGTTTTACCCAATTCCCCGGGCCACCACGTGACACAATTGGTAGTAATTCATTCAAATTACCCCTAATGAGTCAATATGGATTAATATCAACACAACATCGTGTTCAAATAGAAATAAATTTCTACCTCATACCTGGGATCGAACGCTAGCCCCTTCTAATGAAAGGCCAGGTCGAAACCAACCATGTCACGAGAGCCCATAAAAAGAATTGGAACCTGACCGCTACCAGCTGTCCGAGGATTTACCTGGCGAGACATCAGTCTCTTACCAGCGAGTTTTACCCAATTCCCCGGGCCACCACGTGACACAATTGGTAGTAATTCATTCAAATTACCCCTAATGAGTCAATATGGATTAATATCAACACAACATCGTGTTTAAATAGAAATAAATTTCTACCTCATACCTGGGATCGAACGCTAGCCCCTTCTAATGAAAGGCCAGGTCGAAACCAACCATGTCACGAGAGCCCATAAAAAGAATTGGAACCTGACCGCTACCAGCTGTCCAAGGATTTACCTGGCGAGACATCAGTCTCTTACCAGCGAGTTTTACCCAATTCCCCGGGCCACCACGTGACACAATTGGTAGTAATTCATTCAAATTACCCCTAATGAGTCAATATGGATTAATATCAACACAACATCGTGTTCAAATAGAAATAAATTTCTACCTCATACCTGGGATCGAACGCTAGCCCCTTCTAATGAAAGGCCAGGTCGAAACCAACCATGTCACGAGAGCCCATAAAAAGAATTGGAACCTGACCGCTACCAGCTGTCCGAGGATTTACCTGGCGAGACATCAGTCTCTTACCAGCGAGTTTTACCCAATTCCCCGGGCCACCACGTGACACAATTGGTAGTAATTCATTCAAATTACCCCTAATGAGTCAATATGGATTAATATCAACACAACATCGTGTTCAAATAGAAATAAATTTCTACCTCATACCTGGGATCGAACGCTAGCCCCTTCTAATGAAAGGCCAGGTCGAAACCAACCATGTCACGAGAGCCCATAAAAAGAATTGGAACCTGACCGCTACCAGCTGTCCGAGGATTTACCTGGCGAGACATCAGTCTCTTACCAGCGAGTTTTACCCAATTCCCCGGGCCACCACGTGACACAATTGGTAGTAATTCATTCAAATTACCCCTAATGAGTCAATATGGATTAATATCAACACAACATCGTGTTCAAATAGAAATAAATTTCTACCTCATACCTGGGATCGAACGCTAGCCCCTTCTAATGAAAGGCCAGGTCGAAACCAACCATGTCACGAGAGCCCATAAAAAGAATTGGAACCTGACCGCTACCAGCTGTCCGAGGATTTACCTGGCGAGACATCAGTCTCTTACCAGCGAGTTTTACCCAATTCCCCGGGCCACCACGTGACACAATTGGTAGTAATTCATTCAAATTACCCCTAATGAGTCAATATGGATTAATATCAACACAACATCGTGTTTAAATAGAAATAAATTTCTACCTCATACCTGGGATCGAACGCTAGCCCCTTCTAATGAAAGGCCAGGTCGAAACCAACCATGTCACGAAAGCCCATAAAAAGAATTGGAACCTGACCGCTACCAGCTGTCCAAGGATTTACCTGGCGAGACATCAGTCTCTTACCAGCGAGTTTTACCCAATTCCCCGGGCCACCACGTGACACAATTGGTAGTAATTCATTCAAATTACCCCTAATGAGTCAATATGGATTAATATCAACACAACATCGTGTTCAAATAGAAATAAATTTCTACCTCATACCTGGGATCGAACGCTAGCCCCTTCTAATGAAAGGCCAGGTCGAAACCAACCATGTCACGAGAGCCCATAAAAAGAATTGGAACCTGACCGCTACCAGCTGTCCGAGGATTTACCTGGCGAGACATCAGTCTCTTACCAGCGAGTTTTACCCAATTCCCCGGGCCACCACGTGACACAATTGGTAGTAATTCATTCAAATTACCCCTAATGAGTCAATATGGATTAATATCAACACAACATCGTGTTCAAATAGAAATAAATTTCTACCTCATACCTGGGATCGAACGCTAGCCCCTTCTAATGAAAGGCCAGGTCGAAACCAACCATGTCACGAGAGCCCATAAAAAGAATTGGAACCTGACCGCTACCAGCTGTCCGAGGATTTACCTGGCGAGACATCAGTCTCTTACCAGCGAGTTTTACCCAATTCCCCGGGCCACCACGTGACACAATTGGTAGTAATTCATGCAAATTACCCCTAATGAGTCAATATGGATTAATATCAACACAACATCGTGTTCAAATAGAAATAAATTTCTACCTCATACCTGGGATGGAACGCTAGCCCCTTCTAATGAAAGGCCAGGTCGAAACCAACCATGTCACGAGAGCCCATAAAAAGAATTGGAACCTGACCGCTACCAGCTGTCCGAGGATTTACCTGGCGAGACATCAGTCTCTTACCGGGGAATTGGGTAAAACTCGCTGGTAAGAGACTGATGTCTCGCCAGGTAAATCCTCGGACAGCTGGTAGCGGTCAGGTTCCAATTCTTTTTATGGGCTCTCGTGACATGGTTGGTTTCGACCTGGCCTTTCATTAGAAGGGGCTAGCGTTCGATCCCAGGTATGAGGTAGAAATTTATTTCTATTTGAACACGATGTTGTGTTGATATTAATCCATATTGACTCATTAGGGGTAATTTGAATGAATTACTACCAATTGTGTCACGTGGTGGCCCGAGGAATTGGGTAAAACTCGCTGGTAAGAGACTGATGTCTCGCCAGGTAAATCCTCGGACAGCTGGTAGCGGTCAGGTTCCAATTCTTTTTATGGGCTCTCGTGACATGGTTGGTTTCGACCTGGCCTTTCATTAGAAGGGGCTAGCGTTCGATCCCAGGTATGAGGTAGAAATTTATTTCTATTTGAACACGATGTTGTGTTGATATTAATCCATATTGACTCATTAGGGGTAATTTGAATGAATTACTACCAATTGTGTCACGTGGTGGCCCGGGGAATTGGGTAAAACTCGCTGGTAAGAGACTGATGTCTCGCCAGGTAAATCCTCGGACAGCTGGTAGCGGTCAGGTTCCAATTCTTTTTATGGGCTCTCGTGACATGGTTGGTTTCGACCTGGCCTTTCATTAGAAGGGGCTAGCGTTCGATCCCAGGTATGAGGTAGAAATTTATTTCTATTTGAACACGATGTTGTGTTGATATTAATCCATATTGACTCATTAGGGGTAATTTGAATGAATTACTACCAATTGTGTCACGTGGTGGCCCGGGGAATTGGGTAAAACTCGCTGGTAAGAGACTGATGTCTCGCCAGGTAAATCCTCGGACAGCTGGTAGCGGTCAGGTTCCAATTCTTTTTATGGGCTCTCGTGACATGGTTGGTTTCGACCTGGCCTTTCATTAGAAGGGGCTAGCGTTCGATCCCAGGTATGAGGTAGAAATTTATTTCTATTTGAACACGATGTTGTGTTGATATTAATCCATATTGACTCATTAGGGGTAATTTGAATGAATTACTACCAATTGTGTCACGTGGTGGCCCGGGGAATTGGGTAAAACTCGCTGGTAAGAGACTGATGTCTCGCCAGGTAAATCCTCGGACAGCTGGTAGCGGTCAGGTTCCAATTCTTTTTATGGGCTCTCGTGACATGGTTGGTTTCGACCTGGCCTTTCATTAGAAGGGGCTAGCGTTCGATCCCAGGTATGAGGTAGAAATTTATTTCTATTTGAACACGATGTTGTGTTGATATTAATCCATATTGACTCATTAGGGGTAATTTGAATGAATTACTACCAATTGTGTCACGTGGTGGCCCGGGGAATTGGGTAAAACTCGCTGGTAAGAGACTGATGTCTCGCCAGGTAAATCCTCGGACAGCTGGTAGCGGTCAGGTTCCAATTCTTTTTATGGGCTCTCGTGACATGGTTGGTTTCGACCTGGCCTTTCATTAGAAGGGGCTAGCGTTCGATCCCAGGTATGAGGTAGAAATTTATATATATATATATATATATATATATATATATATGTGTGTGTGTGTGTGTGTGTATAAATATATATATATATATATATATATATATATATATATGTGTATATATATAAATATATATATATATATATATATATATATATATATATATACATATATATATATATATATATATATATATATATATATATATATGTATATATATATATTTTATAGCCTCCCCTTGTGTTATCATGGAAGGGGCAACTATCAAAAATTTTCACACATCGCTCACGATCTCAGGATGTGGCTACTGCTTGTTTTATCATAAGCTGTTTACACTTTGTCCCGGTAATAAGACCAGTGTTAATATATGGATCGGAAACACTGGCTCTTAAGATGAAAAGAGGAAGCAAAGCTTGAGAGAACAGAGAAGATAATACTGAGTGGATTATGGGAATATCAATGCTTGGAAGATTGCAAAATGATGAAATAAGAAGAATGGCAGGCTCAGTAAAGATTACAGAGGTGATAAGTGTCATGACCGAAATGGTGTGGGTGAATGTTGAGGATGGATTTTGGGGAGGGAATAAGGAGGGCTTGCGATAAACCTGTAAGATCAAGATGGAGGCATAGAATTAGAGGGCGAGATAAGGTGAAGGATGATATGGAGAGAAGAGGTTTGGTGGAAGAGGATGCCTTTGATAGAAGGCTTCGGAAAGATCGCATCAAGCAACCGAACCCTTAATGTAGAGATAACGGTGGCAAAGTAGTAGTTTACACTTTGCCCCTCCCCTTTCCCTTTCCCTCTCCCTCCCCTTTCCCTCTCCCTCCCCCTGCAGGCATCACTTCGAAGTCAGGGCCGTCGGGTGTTTTTGGTGCCTCCATCAATGCTCAAGGCAACCCTCCCACGAGGGAACAAAATAATAGCCGGAGATAGAAGCGCGTTTTGGGTGTTAATGGAAGGATATATTGGGGTGGATGTTGTGGGGAGAGAGGAGGGGGACTACAAGGCGTTTCCCTACTCACACAGACAGACAGACACCCTCCCCCTGCCCAATTCCCTACCCATCTTCCTAACACACCTCCTAAGTCCCCCTCCCTTCTCGTCATGTTTTGGATCCGAAGAAGACGAAAATAAGCAAATGGGTTTCTCGGAATGGGATGGGGAAAAATTCGGGGTGGGGGCTCCCTATTTCCCCCTTTAGGGGAGGGGGAAGGGGGGGGAGGGGTGAAGCGAAATGTAGGTGGAAATTTTCGGATCTTTTTCCTTCTGGAGACAAGAGGGAAACTCGAGAGAAAGAAAGAGGAAAGGAGAGAAGAAAAAAAGGTCTTCAAAAAAAGTCCTCAAGTCTTGTTATTTCGTTTTCGACTTTTATGAAAGTGATACAGCCATCTGGATCGAATCGCTTTGTTGTGATTATGCTGAAGCTCAATTATTCTTTATTCGTTTTATTTTCTTTTAAATTTCTCTCTTATTAATTTGATTACTAAAGGTTCTTACGTCTCGAAAACAAAAAAAAAAAAATCATTACAAGAGGTTCTTGGACTCGGAAAATGTGTTTTTATTCAGGTGTTTTTTCGAAAATTTCTCCATCCGAATTTTACTTTTGTTTTCATTTAACAATTTTCTTTTTTACGTTTTTTTTTCATCAAATAAATTTTTTTATCAATGCTTTATTTGGAATTTTTCATGATTCATCCATCTAAAAATAACATTAGTTTTTTAATGATTTTTTATATTCAACTATTGTTTTTATCAACTACAAGTAATTGCGCTATTCTCATTTTAGAGAGATTATTATTATTATTATTATTATTATTATAATTATTATTATTATTATTATTATTATTATTATTATTATTATTATTATTATTGTTATTATTGTTATTATTAATATTATTAGCAACTTCAGATGTATTGCAGAATCGTCAGCAACACAGGATTCAGCAAATTTTTGCAAGGATGATACTATTTCTTCAATGAAAGTGTATGGAAACGTTGTAAAATTTGTGCATCATATATGAATGTCTACAAGAATGGTGTAATTTTGCAAGGCAAAAATTAACTTAACTGTATTATTTGTAAAATCTCTTGCAGTTGGTTTATAAAAACTGGGACCAACTGAAGCAATGTTACATGAATGATAATTCTGCAATATAATGGTTTACCGACTTGTAAAGATATTTCATCGGTTGTACAAACAAGAATTATCTGTCTGAAGCACAGTATTGCAAGAATCAACAACCTAGAAATTTTAGTCTACAGCAAAAGATTGTTCAAATGAAAAAATTTGGATAATTTGAAAAGCAAGATTTCACTCAGGTCACATTGTATGGATTTTTAGAAGACGTTATTTAATTCAGGTCACATTGTTTGGATGGCAAGATTTCACTCGGGTCACATTGTTTAGATGTTTTGAAGGCAAGATTTCTTTCAGGTCACGTAATTTTCATTTTTGGAGGGCAAGATTTAAATCAGGTCACGTTGTTTTAATTTTTTTTTTTTGGGGGGGGGAAGGCAAGATTTCACTCGGGTCCCATTGTTTAGATTTTTTGACGGCAAGACTTCATTCAGGTCACATTTAGATTTTTTGGAAGGCAAGATTTCATTCAGGTCACATTGTTTTTTTTTTTTTTTTTTTTTTTTTTTTTTTTTTTTTTTTTTGAAGGCAAGATGTAATTCAGGTATCATTTTGATTTTTTGGAAGGCAAGATTAAATTCAGGTCGTATTGCATAGATATTTTTACGGCAAGATTTCCTTCAGGTCACATTGTTTCGATTTTTTTGGAAGGCAAAATTTCATTCAGGTCGCATTGATTTGATCTTTTGGAAGGCAATATTACATTTAAGTCACATTGTTTGGATTTTTTGGAAGGCTAGATTTCATTCAGGTCACTTTGTTTCGACTTTTGGAAGGCAAGATTACATTCAGGTCACATTGTATGGATTTTCTGGAAGGCAAGATTACATTCAAGCCACATTGTTTCGATTTTTGGAAGGCAAGATTTCATTTAGGTCACCACATTGCTCATATTTTTCGAAGGCAAGATTACAAAACATTGCCTTTCAATACATGCAATATCAGAAACAATGGTGTCACCAGTGCTAGGAAGAGTAGGATCTTTGTAACAAGTATCCCCTCCTCTTTCAGGAGTAACGAAGACGAACGGGAGGCGCCTTCCGTTACAAAATGCCGTCATAAAGATTCCTTAAAAGAGATCAAGTAAACTCGAGGGTCGTGATCAACGCTACAAAGGCTTTGCTCCAATTTCCAAGCCGCGAAAGAGCGAAGAGGAAGCGACGGCGCAGAGTCTGAATTACAATATGGGTCTCACACTCGGATTTTTTTTTATTGTTATTAAACTACTTACACTTAAGGATTTTTATTAAAAAATGGTTTTAATGTTCTTGAACTACTTACACTTAAAAATTTGTATTAAAAACGGTTTTAATGTTCTTGAACTACTTACACTTAGGAATTTTTATTAAAAAACGGTTTTAATGTTCTTGAACTACTTACACTCAAGAATTTTTATTAAAAAACGGTTTTAATGTTCTTGAACTACCTACACTTAAGAGTTTTTTTTATTAAAAAACGGTTTTAATGTTCTTGAACTACTTACTCTTAAAAATTTGTATTAAAAAACGGTTTTAATGTTCTTGAACTACTTACACTAAAAAATTTGTATTGAAAAACGGTAAAAGTCTGGCAACATTTATTCGTGTCTGAATTACAATACGGCTGTGACACTCAGAATTTTTTTTTATGTTCTTAAACTACTTACACTTAAAAATTTGTATTGAAAAACGTTAAAAAATTTATTAAAAAACTGTTAAATTCTGGCAACATTTATTCGTGCCTGAATTACATTACGGCTGTGACACTCAGATGTTTTTTTAATGCTCTTAAACTACTCACACGTGAAAATTTGTATTAAAAAACGGTAAAAGTCTGGCAACATTTATTCGTGTCTGAATTACAATACGGCTGTGACACTCAGAAGTTTTTTTTTAATGTTCTTGAACTACCTACACTTAAGAGTTTTTTTTATTAAAAAACGGTTTTAATGTTCTTGAACTACTTACACTTAAAAATTTGTATTAAAAAACGGTTTTAATGTTCTTGAACTACTTACACTTAAAAATTTTGATTAAAAAACGGTTTTAATGTTCTTGAACTACTTACACTTAAAAATTTGTATTAAAAAACGGTTTTAATGTTCTTGAACTACTTACACTTAAAAATTTTGATTAAAAAACGGTTTTAATGTTCTTGAACTACTTACACTTAAGAATTTTTATTAAAAAACGGTTTTAATGTTCTTGAACTACTTACACTTAAAAATTTTGATTAAAGAACGGTTTTAATGTTCTTGAACTACTTACACTTAAAAATTTGTATTAAAAAACGGTTTTAATGTTCATGAACTACTTACACTTAAAAATTTGTATTAAAAAACGGTTTTAATGTTCTTGAACTACTTACACTTAAAAATTTGTATTAAAAAACGGTTTTAATGTTCTTGAACTACTTACACTTAAGAATTTTTATTAAAAAACGGTTTTAATGTTCTTGAACTACCTACACTTAAGAGTTTTTTATTAAAAAACGGTTTTAATGTTCTTGAACTACTTACACTTGAAAATTTTGATTAAAAAACGGTTTTAATGTTCTTGAACTACTTACACTTAAAAATTTGTATTAAAAACGGTTTTAATGTTCTTGAACTACTTACACTTAAAAATTTGTATTAAAAACGGTTTTAATGTTCTTGAACTACTTATACTTAAAAATTTGTATTAAAAAACGGTTTTAATGTTCATGAACTACTTACACTTAAAAATTTGTATTAAAAAACGGTTTTAATGTTCTTGAACTACTTACACTTAAAAATTTTGATTAAAAAACGGTTTTAATGTTCTTGAACTACTTACACTTAAAAATTTTGATTAAAAAACGGTTTTAATGTTCTTGAACTACCTACACTTAAGAGTTTTTATTAAAAAACGGTTTTAATGTTCTTGAACTACTTACACTTAAGAATTTGTATTAAAAAACGGTTTTAATGTTCTTGAACTACTTACACTTAAGAATTTGTATTAAAAAACGGTTTTAATGTTCTTGAACTACTTACACTTAAGAATTTTGATTAAAAAACGGTTTTAATGTTCTTGAACTACTTACACTTCAAAATTTTGATTAAAAAACGTTTTTAATGTTCTTGAACTACCTACACTTAAGAGTTTTTTATTAAAAAACGGTTTTAATGTTCTTGAACTACTTACACTTAAAAAATTTTATTAAAAAACGGTTTTAATGTTCTTGAACTACTTACACTTAAAAATTTGTATTAAAAAACGGTTTTAATGTTCTTGAACTACTTACACTTAAAATTTTGTATTAAAAAACGGTTTTAATGTTCTTGAACTACTTACACTTAAGAATTTTTATTAAAAAACGGTTTTAATGTTCTTGAACTACTTACACTTAAAAATTTGTATTAAAAAACGGTTTTAATGTTCTTGAACTACTTACACTTAAAAATTTGTATTAAAAAACGGTTTTAATGTTCTTGAACTACTTACACTTAAAAATTTTGATTATAAAACGGTTTTAATGTTCTTGAATTACTTACACTTAAAAATTTTAATTATAAAACGGTTTTAATGTTCTTGAATTACTTACACTTAAAAATTTTAATTAAAAAACGGTTTTAATGTTCTTGAACTACTTACACTTAAAAATTTGTATTAAAAAACGGTTTTAATGTTCTTGAACTACTTACACTTAAAAATTTTGATTATAAAACGGTTTTAATGTTCTTGAACTACTTACACTTAAAAATTTTGATTAAAAAACGGTTTTAATGTTCTTGAATTACTTACACTTAAAAATTTTAATTAAAAAACGGTTTTAATGTTCTTGAATTACTTACACTTAAAAATTTTAATTAAAAAACGGTTTTAATGTTCTTGAACTACTTACACTTAAGAATTTTGATTATAAAACGGTTTTAATGTTCTTGAACTACTTACACTTAAAAATTTGTATTAAAAAACGGTTTTAATGTTCTTGAACTACTTACACTTAAGAATTTTGATTAAAAAACGGTTTTAATGTTCTTGAACTACTTACACTTAAGAATTTTGATTAAAAAACGGTTTTAATGTTCTTGAACTACTTACACTTAAGAATTTTGATTATAAAACGGTTTTAATGTTCTTGAACTACTTACACTTAAGAATTTTGATTATAAAACGGTTTTAATGTTCTTGAACTACTTACACTTAAAAATTTTGATTAAAAAACGGTTTTAATGTTCTTGAACTACTTACACTTAAAAATTTGTATTAAAAAACGGTTTTAATGTTCTTGAACTACTTACACTTAAAAATTTGTATTAAAAAACGGTTTTAATGTTCTTGAACTACTTACACTTAAAAATTTTGATTATAAAACGGTTTTAATGTTCTTGAACTACTTACACTTAAAAATTTTAATTAAAAAACGGTTTTAATGTTCTTGAATTACTTACACTTAAAAATTTTAATTAAAAAACGGTTTTAATGTTCTTGAATTACTTACACTTAAAAATTTTGATTAAAAAACGGTTTTAATGTTCTTGAACTACTTACACTTAAAAATTTTGATTAAAAAACGGTTTTAATGTTCTTGAACTACTTACACTTAAAAATTTTGATTAAAAAACGGTTTTAATGTTCTTGAACTACTTACACTTAAGAATTTTGATTAAAAAACGGTTTTAATGTTCTTGAACTACTTACACTTAAAAATTTTGATTAAAAAACGGTTTTAATGTTCTTGAACTACTTACACTTAAGAATTTTGATTAAAAAACGGTTTTAATGTTCTTGAACTACTTACACTTAAAAATTTTGATTAAAAAACGGTTTTAATGTTCTTGAACTACTTACACTTAAGAATTTTGATTAAAAAACGGTTTTAATGTTCTTGAACTACTTATACTTAAAAATTTTGATTAAAAAACGGTTTTAATGTTCTTGAATTACTTACACTTAAAAATTTTAATTAAAAAACGGTTTTAATGTTCTTGAACTACTTACACTTAAAAATTTTGATTAAAAAACGGTTTTAATGTTCTTGAACTACTTACACTTAAGAATTTTGATTAAAAAACGGTTTTAATGTTCTTGAACTACTTACACTTAAGAATTTTGATTAAAAAACGGTTTTAATGTTCTTGAACTACTTACACTTAAAAATTTTGATTAAAAAACGGTTTTAATGTTCTTGAACTACTTACACTTAAGAATTTTGATTATAAAACGGTTTTAATGTTCTTGAACTACTTACACTTAAAAATTTGTATTAAAAAACGGTTTTAATGTTCTTGAACTACTTACACTTAAGAATTTTGATTAAAAAACGGTTTTAATGTTCTTGAACTACTTACACTTAAAAATTTGTATTAAAAAACGGTTTTAATGTTCTTGAACTACTTACACTTAAGAATTTTGATTAAAAAACGGTTTTAATGTTCTTGAACTACTTACACTTAAGAATTTTGATTAAAAAACGGTTTTAATGTTCTTGAACTACTTATACTTAAAAATTTTGATTAAAAAACGGTTTTAATGTTCTTGAATTACTTACACTTAAAAATTTTAATTAAAAAACGGTTTTAATGTTCTTGAACTACTTACACTTAAAAATTTTGATTAAAAAACGGTTTTAATGTTCTTGAACTACTTACACTTAAAAATTTTGATTAAAAAACGGTTTTAATGTTCTTGAACTACTTACACTTAAAAATTTTGATTAAAAAACGGTTTTAATGTTCTTGAATTACTTACACTTAAAAATTTTGATTAAAAAACGGTTTTAATGTTCTTGAACTACTTACACTTAAGAATTTTGATTAAAAAACGGTTTTAATGTTCTTGAACTACTTACACTTAAAAATTTTGATTAAAAAACGGTTTTAATGTTCTTGAATTACTTACACTTAAAAATTTTAATTAAAAAACGGTTTTAATGTTCTTGAACTACTTACACTTAAAAATTTTGATTAAAAAACGGTTTTAATGTTCTTGAACTACTTACACTTAAAAATTTTGATTAAAAAACGGTTTTAATGTTCTTGAACTACTTACACTTAAGAATTTTGATTAAAAAACGGTTTTAATGTTCTTGAACTACTTACACTTAAGAATTTTGATTAAAAAACGGTTTTAATGTTCTTGAACTACTTACACTTAAGAATTTTGATTAAAAAACGGTTTTAATGTTCTTGAACTACTTACACTTAAGAATTTTGATTAAAAAACGGTTTTAATGTTCTTGAACTACTTACACTTAAAAATTTTGATTAAAAAACGGTTTTAATGTTCTTGAACTACTTACACTTAAGAATTTTGATTAAAAAACGGTTTTAATGTTCTTGAACTACTTACACTTAAGAATTTTGATTAAAAAACGGTTATAATGTTCTTGAACTACTTACACTTAAAAATTTTGATTAAAAAACGGTTTTAATGTTCTTGAACTACTTACACTTAAGAATTTTTATTAAAAAATGGTTTTAATGTTCTTGAACTACTTACACTTAAAAATTTAAATTAAAAACGGTAAAAAAATCTGGCAACATTTATTCGTGCCTGAATTACAATACGGCTCTGGCACTCAGATTTTTTTTAATGTTCTTAAACTACTTACACTTAAAAATTTGTATTAAAAAACTGTAAAAGTCTGGCAACATTTCTTCCAGGATTTTTACAGTTTTCAAAACGGTTATATTGAGGGAAAAGAGGGATATTACGATCACCAAGCCATAAAAGATAATAACAAAGTAAGGTAAAATTAGGGTCGCCTGTATTTTACTGAAATATGGTTGAGAACTATATTTCTACGGGAATTTTTCCATAAAAATTACAGTTTTTTTTTATAATAGATAATGGAATAAATCGTCTTAGTAAAGGGTTTTTTCTAATTGATTTATTTCGGAGAGACTGTTTATAATTACCTGAAGCTAGATAGAAACCTTACAACTTAATCTATTGAAACATGGATGAAATTTTGTCGCGATATCAAATCTCCGGGTAAAAGCTGAAATGGCTTTGTGTATGAACTTTACAATATGTATATATCCAATATACTCCATCATCTGTTTACCACAATAATTTCATTTGCTAGCAGAACACACTGTATATTTACTTCCGACAAGGAGGTTATAAAATCCCGTTTTTATTTATCTATATATTTGTGTTTTTTTTTCTTTTTTCCAAAACTTCTTGCCGGATTTTCACCAAATTTTGATAGCAGAAATTATTATATTTTGGAAGTGATCTGGATCAAGACCGCAAATTTGGTTATTATTATTATTATTATTATTATTATTATTATTATTATTATTAAAATAAAAACAACAACAACAACAACAACAATAACAATAACAATAATAATGAAAAGGTCACCGAACTGAGGCAGCTACCCACAATGGATTTTTCAGCTCTTAAACTCCCTCTTGTCCAGTCTCTGCTCTGTGGCGCTGGTTCTCATAGCACCATCATCCTCGTTCGTCGTCGTGAACCTATGTTGAGCCTTTTCAAGATTTACCACTCTAGTGGGCTGCTTATGTACAAGAGCCCACATCGTTACAAAGATGAATGGCAATGTTAATCAACCAAACCTAGATTGCCATCAATTTTGTCTGGGTAACCTGGTATTCTTCTTTACTCTGTGCCCTTCTTCTAGAAGCTTTATTGTCTCAAACCTATGTATTCTATCTACATTTCTGATATTCTTCTTTACGCTGCGGTACTCTGTAACATGGCCTTCAACATCCACCGTTTTTTGGCCTCTTTTCAATTATTATTATTATTATTATTATTATTATTATTATTATTATTATCATCATCATCATTATTACTAGCCAAGCTACAACCCTAGTTGGAAAAGCAAGCTGCTATAAGCCCAAGGGCTCCAATAGGGAAAAATAGCCCAGTGAGAAAAGGAAATAAGGAAATAAATAAATGATGAGAAATTTAAAAGAAATCATTCTAAAACAGTAACAACGTCAAAACAGGTATGTCCTATATAAACTATTAACAACGTCAAAAACAGATGTGTCATATATAAACTATAAAAAGACTCATGTCAGCCTGGTCAACATAAAAAAATTTGCTCCAACTTTGAACTTTTGAAGTTCTATTGATTCAACTACCCGATTAGGAAGATCATTCCACAACTTGGTAACAGCTGGTATAAAACTTCTAGAATACTGTGTAGTATTGAGCCTCATGATGGAGAAGGCGAATTCTGTTACTTCTAGAGAACAACACATGCATATGTTAAAAAGAATAATAGCTCTGACACTTTTAAAAAAAAACTAAGATAAAACTCTGACTATAACTTAACTCATTGAAAAGTAAGTGACAGATTTGTAGTCGTAAGTCCTGCCAACTCCTACAAGTGTCTTTCTGACTAAGAAAAATGGCACTCCCAAGTCGCTGCTTGGATGTGACATCTCCTCAAGTTGATCAATAGCGCTTACCTTTCCTGTGTGCCGATGATGTACGATATGAAAAACGGGGAGATGCCAAAACTATTTTCCCTCTAAAACAAATTTTCATTTCGGAGATCTTTAGAAGAAACTTGGCTGTACTGAAAGACGTCTGTATCCCAATTTTTATGTTGAATATCTCGACAGATATTGCCTTTTATTCTCTTGGCTGTACTGGAGGACACTTGTATCCCAATTTTAGGGAATATATCAACAGATATTGCCTTTTATTCTCTTGGCTGTACTGGAGGAAACTTGTATCCCAATTTCTATGTTAAATATCTCGACAGATATTGCCTTTTATTCTCTTGGCTGTACTGGAGGACAATTGTATCCCAATTTTAGGTTGAATATCTCAACAGATATTGCCTTTTTTTCTCTGGAGACCATCCAAATAATGCTTTGAAATAGCTC
>NC_090743.1:3573829-3578829 GCF_036898095.1 Palaemon carinicauda
GGAAGAGCAAGTAAACACAACTCAATTCACATAGAAGGGTGAGCAACTGAACATGATTTGATCTATATAGGAGGGTGAGCAACTGAACATGATTTGATCCACATAGAAGGGAGAGCAACTGAAAACGACTCGATATACGTAGGAGGGAGAGCAACTGAACATGACTCAATCCATGTAGGAGGGAGCGCAACTGAAAGTGACTCAATCCATGCAGGATGGAGAGCATCCGAGCACAACTTAACCCACGTAGGAGGGAGAGCAACTGAACGCGAGACAATCCATGCAGGATGGACAGCATCCGAACACAACTTAACCCACATAGGAGGGAGAGGAAGTGAACGCGACTCAACCTACATTGGAGGGAGAGCAACAGAATG
Source organism: Palaemon carinicauda (assembly GCF_036898095.1). Classification (NCBI taxonomy): domain Eukaryota; kingdom Metazoa; phylum Arthropoda; class Malacostraca; order Decapoda; family Palaemonidae; genus Palaemon; species Palaemon carinicauda. The sequence continues at coordinate 3,574,207 of NC_090743.1, forward strand.
TGGCTCAATCCACAAATGAGGGAGAGCAACTGAACACGACTCAATCTATGCAGGATGGAGAGCATCCGAACACAACTTTACCCACGTAGGAGAGAGAGCAACTGAACACGACTCAATCCACATTGGAGGGAGAGCAACAGAATGTGACTCAATCCACAAATGAGGGAGAGAAACTGAACACGATTCAATCCATGCAGGATGGCGAGCATCTGAACACGACTTATCACACATAGCAGGGAGAGCAACTGAACGCGACTCAATCCACATTGGATGGAGAGCAACAGAATGTGACTCAATCCACAAATGAGGGAGAGCAACTGAATACAACTCAATTCTTGTAGAATGGAGACCAACTGAACGCGACTTAATTCAGATAGAAGTGAGAGGAACTGAACATGACTCAGTTCAGGTAGGAGGGAGAGGAACTGAACATGACTCAGTTCAGGTAGGAGGGAGAGGAACTGAACATGACTCGACTCGGGTAGGAAGAAGAGCAACTTAACACGACTCGACTCAGGTAGGAGGGAGAGAAACTGAACATGACATGGCTCAGGTAGGAGGGAGAGCAACTGAACACGACTTGACTCGGGTAGGAGGGAGAGCAACTGAACACGACTCAACTCGGGTAGGAGGGTGAGCAACTAAACACAACTTAATTCTGGGAGTGAGATCAGCTGAACATGACTCAATTCAGGTAGGAGGGACAGCAACTGAACTCGACTCAATTTAGGTAGGAAAGAGAGCAACTGAACACGACTCAGTTCAGGTAGGAGGGAGAGCAACTGAACACGACTCAGTTCAGGTAGGAGCGAGACCAACTGAACATGACTCAATTCAGGTAGGAGAAAGAGCAACTGAACACAACTCAATTCAAGTAGGAGCGAGAGCAACTGAACACGACTCAATTCAGGTAGGAGGGAGAGCAGCTAAACACGACTCAATTTAGGTAGGAGGAAGAGCAACTGAACACCATAATTCAGATAGAAGTGAGAGCAACTGAACACAACTCAACTCAGGTAGGAGGGAGAGCAACTGAACACAACTCAACTCAGGTAGGAGGGAGAGCAACTGAACACAACTCAACTCAGGTAGGAGGGAGAGCAACTGAACACAACTCAATTCAGGTAGGAGGGAGAGCAACTGAACACAACTCAATTCAGGTAGGAGGGAGGTCAACAGAACACAACTCAATTCAGGTAGGAGTCCTATAGAAAAGAAAACATTGTTTTTCAATCCGTGATCGGATTTCAGGACTCCTGGTAGGATTCTGATAGGATTCTCATCATTATTATTTCTAGTAACAAGAGTAAGCCGACCTGGGACCTCCGGCGATGTGTTTTGCCATAAATATCGTCTCTCTTTTTTTTCAGAGAAAGGAATTGGATATAGTTAATCAAAGAGGAAGGAAGATCAAAATGACTCTAAGCGGAATAAATATATGAGTATTTGAGTAAAGGAAGCTCTCTCTCTCTCTCTCTCTCTCTCTCTCTCTCTCTCTCTCTCTCTCTCTCTCTCTCTCTGTAACATAAATTACCCCTCCCTTTGAAATTAATTTTTTTTATGAATCCCGATTCCATTTCTATTATTATTATTATTATTATTATTATTATTATTATTATTATTATTATTATTATATTTATTATTATTATTGTTATTATTATTATTATTATTATTATTATTATTATTTTTATAACTACAGCTAGTGCACCTCCAAGTTGCATTGGCATTAGTTCCTGAGCAAGACCATCTCGAGAATAATGGACAAACCAAATGAAATGAGCAAATATCAGAATTCCAACCTACAGCTTAGGCTGCGATTAATTTTCAGTAGCACCTACAGTTCTCTGTGCAATGCGCACTGTAGGCCACGCTCCCTACTCGGATCTTTTCATAGCCATAGGCGGAAGTAGCTTTTAATTCACACTCCTTGACGTTAGATTGAAATAGTATTTGACAGGATAGTAAGGTTGCAGCAACCAAATGAACTAACGAGTTTGAGCAATTCGAGAGGGATACTTGTGGTATGTAATGATGGTGGTAATTACTTTTTCAATTTTGTGGTTGCCAAATTAGAAGTCTTGAAACTCGAACGTTTCAGTTCATGACCCAATTAAAAATTGGGTTTAAGCCTTTCATTTGATATATATATATATATATATATATATATATATATATATATATATATATATATATACATAAACATATTTACATATACATACATACATATATATATATATATATATATATATATATATATATATATATATATATATATATACATATATATATACACATATTATATATATATATATATTTGTTTATACACATATATATGTATATATGTATATATATATATATATATATATATATATTTATATATATATATATATATATATATGTGTGTGTGTGTGTGTGTGTGCTTGTGTGTGTGTGTTTAAATAATGTTTGCGTTTACATACTTTCTTATTCATATCATAGTCATGGAAAGCAAGACACCTATCATTTTTCTTAAAACCCCGTTCTTGAATAGGGCGAATCAACACAGCTCGTTTCTCAAAAACCCTCGTCTTGGCTTATAATTATTGTCTAATAGCCTTATGCAGCCTTTAGACATGCCTTAATACCCTTCAACCAAGCCCTTCAGCAACCCCCATCCCCCTCCCATTAAGAAGAAAGTATGGATGAAAGGGTAAGAATTCTTGAACATTGAATACTCTTCCTGAGGCTAAGCAATAATTATACTTTTAAAGGTTTAAAGGCCGCTCATTAATGGCAGAGGCAAGGGACAGTGGCATTGCCCTAATAAGCAGGACAATGCCCAAGAGACTTAACATATTACATATGATCAGCGCCCAAGTCCCCTCTTTACTCAAGCTAGGATCAAGGAGGGCCAGGCAATGGCTGCTGATGACTCAGCATAGACCCATTGGCTCCCCCCCCTCATCCTTAGCTCACAAGGACGGTGAGGTTGCAGCAACCAAATGAACTAACGAGTTTGAGCGGGACTCTTAACTCCAGTCTGGCAATCGCCAGGCAAGGACGCTATCACCAGGCCACCACAACCCTGAGTATAATATTGTCTTTTTTATCGCCTTTCTTTTCTTTTCTTTGAATATTTCCTTTCTGATCAGGAGGTTCTTTGGTTTCTTCTCTTTTTTGAAGATTTATATCCATTCTTGAATTAAATATTGCATAAATATTGATGTATGTATATTTCCAAGGGTTCAATTAATATCAACTTTGAGAGTGCTTCAAATTTAATGGTATTGAAAATTGTATAACTGCTTAGTACTTTGAACAAAGCTGATTAAGTCATCCAGTCTAGGGCTTTGATTAATGTGTATATATATATATGTATATATATATATATATATATATATATATATATATATATATATATATATATATATATATATATATATATATATACACACACTTTCAGGATTCCCATACAATCTCTTAGAATTATCATCATTATTATTAATAATTCTTAGAGACTTTATGGACATCCTGAAATTATATATATATATAAATATATATATATATATAATATATATATATATATATATCCATATATATATATGTGTGTGTGCGTGTTTGTGTGTGTGTGTAATAAAAGTCCTTGATGAAATGACTTAATCAGATTTGCTCTAAGTACTAAGCAGTTATCAAAATTTTTAATCCCATTGAATTTAAGTAACCCTATTCTTAAAAGGTTATGTTAACTGAACCCTTGGAAAATGGATGCACAGAACCCGGTAAACTGGTACTATAATTACAGTACCAGGGACTCTGTTGGATGAAGGGACTGGACGATCAAGAACAAGCACTAAAACTGACACACACATTTCTTAGGGGACTGTTCTATTAATAAACCCCATTAGCCATCTAAAATTACAAGATAGCTACCAGTTTTCAAGATAGCTACCAGCTTGCAAGATGGCGGCCAATTTTCAAGATGGCTGCCAGTTTTGAAGATGGCGGCCAGTTTTCAAGATGGTGGCCAATTTTCAAGATGGACGCGATGTAATATATAGAAATATTGCGTTTCACAATGGAATCGCTAAGACTTGTACTATTTGAATGATTTTGGCGTCAATTCATGTATTTTTCATTATGTAGAATCTGAATTTTGAACCCTGGACGTCCTCAGTAGCTTCCTTATACTTGAAGAACGGATTTCAATTGACAACCTGGACACACTAGATGGAACCGTTTCTGTAAAACTATGCATGAGGTTCAATTTTGGCTAAATAATTATTTATTGTACCTAGATCATTAGTTTAGTGTTCCAAATACTGTCTAATAAGTCCCACATTAGTTACACACTGTAAATTAATGTAGTTTAAGACAGGCGGTTCGTTAGATAGACATGTTACCCTTAGCTCAGCTCTCCCACGCTGACAAACCCTGTCAATTCAGGCTTGGCTATCTAACTAAACATCTATGTCAAAATACATATAATACACAGTAGCTAACTGATGCAGAGTTTATTAGACAGCATTTGGAACACTAAACTAAATATCTAGATACACTATTTATTCAGCTGATATTGAACCCCATGCGAGGTTTTAAAGTCGTAATTGACAGGGTGTGCCAGCGAGGATATTGGAAGTTAAATGG
>NC_090743.1:3581329-3628829 GCF_036898095.1 Palaemon carinicauda
TGAACAATTGAAATGAAATATCTTGAGAAGAGAAACGACATTAAAATAGATCTTTCATAAATAAACAATATAAAAATTTTTGTCAGCCTGGACAACATAAAAAGCTGCAAGTTTAAACTTAAAATGAAGTTTCCACCTTTTTCGCAAGTTGGTCACAGCTGAAATAAAAACTTCTTAAATACTATATGTAATTGTAATCCGCAAGTAGTGTACCATCCATTAGATCCGATTGTAATTCGTTCGTGCCTCTTTTATAGTAAATGATATAGCAGGAAGGGAGTTTACTTCATTTGAATTAGATAGTCATGTCATTGTTAGATTCTCATTTTCTATGACCGCAGAAAATAATTTTCTATGATGCTGTTTAGGCACTGACTATGATAAACAGGAATTGCAAGGTCGTTTGTCGGTTTCATTATTATTATTATTATTATTATTATTATTAGCCAAGCTACAACCCTAGTTGAAAAATCAAGATGCTATAAATCCAAGGGCTCCAATAGGAAAAAATAGCCTAGTGAGGAAAGGAAATAAGGAAACAAATAAATGATGAGAACAAATTAACAATAAATCATTCTAAAATCAGTAACAACGTCAAAACCAGATAAGTCATTTATAACTTATAAATAGACTCATGTCAGCCTGGTCAACATAAAAACATTTGCTCCAACTTTGAACTTTTTACGAATGGGAAAAAGCTTTTCTACTACAAGAAAAGAATATGTTCTATAGTAAAACCCCGTCGAAAATGACAGACCAATTAGCCTACACCTGTTTTCCCCTAAATGAACTACGCAAGTGAATGCTACCAATATTAATAAGGAATTACGATTAAGGCAAAATAGAAATTGCTTGTTGAAGTTAGGCCCAATTCGTGTGTGGAACACCCAAAATCACAGCGCGACTAAAAACAGAAAAGCGAATCACTTTGCCTTCCGAAACCTAATATTTCTAAGGTCACACTTTACTGATGTATTAATCTTTGCTATATTTGATACTTCAATAAACTGAGTTATTAGTTATATTTTATCTGAATACTACGAGGACAATTGGTGATAAAATCTTAACCAAGAACGCATTAATTCCTGTGCCTTTTCATTGGAGAATATTATTTTAATTTTAGAGGTGTATGTATGATAGCGGCCACCTGTGTGTATGATGACTAAGAATACAGCAGTGTAAAGGGGGTCGCAGGGGGGCGTTAGTCCCCCGTTAGGTAAGTAGGGAAGGACATGGCTTTTAGGTTAGGTATGGGGCGAGGGAGTTTAATTTAGTTTAGTTGGTGTCCATATTTTATGTCCGCTATAGGAAGTGGCCGCTGATATACAAAGGCTCCTATTTTTGTTACTGAGTGGGAACTTCTTGTTCTAGGAATGTCTCCCTATAACATAAAACAAAGTTCAACAGGGGAGGATAGGAGCACTACCACACTAGGAAACAGCACCCTGGCAATAACTTTGTTGATTAAGGTCACAAACCTTCACTCTTAATAGGAAAGGTTCATTTTCCCAGAAGCCTAAAAACTCCACACGTGAAAGAAAGTAATTTGATGGCCTATCTTAGTTTTGTCATTACTAAAGCCCTCTTACTTTAAAGTTCTATTTCGGCTCCGTCCCATTTACCCCAGTGAGATGCTGGACAAGAATTTTGCCTTATGAATGGAGATAATGGCAATGGACGGGAGTAGGGAGGTATTGAAGTAAAATTAAAATGAGTATCTTTACCTTCGAAGCGCTGAGAATGAACACCGAGTACTCTCGCTAGCTCGCCTATATCCTTAAGTTATTCAGATAAACTTGTTCTGTTCAATATATCTGGTATGACTATCCTGAACTGAATTGTAATACAACACATAATCAATCAAATAAAGGGAGTATAAATATGAACAAGGATAACCTAATATAAGTACTTTATTACAAAAATTGTCAAATCGGATTGATTGATTGATTGAAAGTTTTCTGGCATCCTGAGATCTAAGGTCATTGACGCCGATAGCATTTATTATATATGAAAAATAAAATAGAATTCAATTAAAACCATGAAAGTCATTATAATAGTTATATAGTTTTCAGAAGACCTGCTTCTGAAATAAATCTAAAAATGCCGCTCGCATAGTAGGACACATCATGTCCAAGAATCTTGGCAAGGATGAATCTGCCATCCTCACCTCGAGCCTCAAACAGATATATATTTCTTAAGTTATTATAATTAGGGCATTCGGTCAACAAATGCCTCACTGTTAAAGGTACTAAACAGTCCTCGCAATATGGTTGGTGTTGGCCCTTCAGCAGAAACTCGTGTATCAAACATCTTAACAGTGGCAAAAGTGAAAGAAAATTATTAAAACCAATCGAAGAAATGCAAAATGGTAATTAAATACAGTATTCTAGACTCGAGGTCTTTTGCCATGTCAAATGTCAAAAAGTTTTACAGTTTATACACAAATACCACGCACGCAGCCCGAATTATGTAAAAAGCTAGCAATACCTAAATAACGTGAGAATCTAAATCTAATCTAGAAATGGGAAGATTTTAAGTGGCCACTTGTTTTACCTACACTCACTTCAGTACTCGTGAAAAGCCCTTGTCCAGATAATGGTCGTTGCTCTAGCTTGTTTGCACCCTTAGCTGAGTGGCTCGACCCTCTTGTGTTCATCGTTTGGCTAATTAGGATCACTGGCACAGGTTGCAAGCTCGTCTGTCCTCTCTCTTTCTCTCTGTCTCGAAACTGGGATTTGTCCGTCCTCCTCTGGTTGGTGTGGAACCTTTCTCTTGTGTGCGAGCCAGGTTGACCTGTCTTGTCGTGGCGCTGTCTAGCGCTAACTAGCAAATGGGCAGATTCTCAGGTTGCATGCCTTACCTGGGTCAGCTTCTGACAGGTGAATCTTGGTTTTGTGTAAGGAGTGAGGTGGAGGCGGGATTGTATACAAAATACAAAGAGAAATCTTGCAACTCTAGGGGAACATACATACTTAGTAATCCTACCTATTCTGGCATACATTTAAGAAGGATGCATTTTCCTTCCTTGTGGGCATCTATGCATACTTGGGTAGGATGCTTCTGGCTGTAGATGCCACAGATATTAGGGCCTCCACAGTCGGCTCAGTGGTGCCCAAATTACTAGCATTGTATGGGTTCTGGCGTGAAGTCTTGAATGCGGAAGGTTCCCCATATTCAAAGGTCTAAGTAAGGTGGAATAGGACCAATGAAGGAAGCAATGACTTTCTTCGTTAGCACTGCAAGTCTGCTCTTGCAGCACTCTGCACTGGTGATGTTGGGATTGGTTATGAATTCTAACAGCATGGTGAGAAAAGTTTGAGAAATGGCATTGGAAGTGAGAAAGAAAATATATGAAACTGTAGTAGTACCAACAATATTTACTAATATGGAGACCTGGAGTGAAATAAGAGATAAAAATATGAAAGATCTGGAAAACCTTCAATATAGGATAATAAGAAATATGTAGGAACTATCTGCAAGTACTCCATATTGGGGCATCCTTGCAGAAACAGGAATATAGCTAGTGTCTTGCAGAATGAAATATAAAAAATAATGCTCTTCCATAACATCATAAACTCTGATGAAAAGGGACTAGTAAGAGATATTAGCTAGTGTCTTGCAGAATGAAATATAAAAAAATAATGCTCCTCCATAACATCATAAACTCTGATGAAAAGGGACTAGTAAGAGATATCGAGGATCAGTTGAAGCACCCTTATGGAAAGTTCTGGAGTAACAGCATTGAAGACATCTGTTGTAAATATGGAATGTAAATTGAAGAAATATGAAGTTTGGGGGAAAAGTACCCCGAAAAAAAATCGAAAAGAATTATGGAAAAGATAGAAGAGACTATCGAGGCAAGGAAGAAAGTGATAAAAATAATTAAGATTTAAAGAAAGAAATGGTTCACAGCCTTATATCGGAAAAATAAATTTGATAAGCAACCCTGGTAATGAAGGCAAGATTAAATATGTTCAATTTAAAAGCAAATTTCTTGGGAAGATACACAGATGATGATATACCAGAGAATCTTGCCTGTAGAGGTATCATGGGGTACTAACTGCAGAGCGAGTATCCCGAAAGATATCGTGTATGTAACAGGGACATGTTTAAATACAACCATGGCTATCCATGGTTAACCTTGTCTATAAATATGGGATAGGATCAATAGTGAGGGAGAGCCGTTATAATTCCAATACCAGTGTGTTAATGTAAATACGTATGCTGGTTGACATTTCTTTATGCAGCACTATTTTAGTTAGTGCTTCTGGGAGTTTCTGCTTTGTTTTTCGCTACAGGAGACTGTCTTCGCTTCATCTTGCATAACAAAAAACCTTCAGCTCATGATTTTCTTGTCCTAGCTGCTAAACGAAAATACAGAGTTTCGAAGGAAAGGATTGATTTTATAGAAAAGTACAAGTCCTTTACTACAAAAAGGCAATATCTGACCTCTTGGAAGAAGTTGGTGAAGTTCGTTGAGAAGCAACCCCACTTCAATTACAATGGACTTCTGCTTATCCTTCATTATCACATTACATGAACAAGGTCTGGTTTCCAAAACTATTTCCTTGTGTAAATCAGCCCTAACCAGACCTATCACTTATGCTCTTGATATAGAACTCAATAGTGAACTGTTTGATAAGATCCCTAAGGTTTGTGCTAAACTGAAACTAAATGCTCGCCCTAAAACCCTATCTTGGTCTTTGGATAATGTCTTGCCCTTTAGCCTCCTCAATAGATTACTATTCTGCTTCTTTGAGGGATCTTACTAAAAAATCGAACTTTTTACTAGGTATGGCTTCTGGTGCTAGAGTCAGCGAGATTGTGGCACTATGAAGGGATGAAGGTCACATTGAATTATCGGAATTGGGAGAAATTAATTTATACCCAGATCCTGCTTTTCTGTCTAAAAATGAACTTCCCACTAAACGCTGGGGTCCTCAGAAGATTGTCGCCCTGTGATACCTCTACAGATAACATTCTCTGGTATAACACTCTCAGAAATATCCCAAGTAAAAAGCTGCCCAGAGGAACTTCCATTAGGACGTCATGGCTATCTCACTGGAAAAATAGATTTTTCCTATGTCAAAACCCTTTAAAAAGTCCAAACTGACTACAATAGGCTGCCAAAACTGATGATAGCAAGGCATTATCCTAGCTGATTTCAAAGTAGAATGGGATAAAAGTAAAGATGGAGTGCCCGCTAACTTAATTTGCGAAGTGAGCAATTAGGAACCAGGAACTGGGCTGGATAGTTAGAGATGACTGCTTTTCTTAGCTGGGTCAAAGAGCACCAGGGAGGGTCCTTTCTGAAGGAGGCTGGCACTGTCTTGATCCTTGGGGTTTATAATGAGTTTGCCCATAAGGTTGGGTATGGCTGTAACCTGCATGTAGGGTTTGGGGGCTCCAAACGCTGCAACTGCATTGTAGGAGGGGTTGTTCCCAGTGGATGAAAACCTGAATTTCGAAAGTGGCTTCTAAAAATCCTTCTTGGTGTTATTACAGAGCTGGATAAAACTTTAATTTGGCAGATGCCTCATTTAGTAGTTGAGTGAGGCAATCTGTGCAGTTGCAGTCAGAGAGATGGTTTCCTTCAGGTTAAATTTGAACCCCAACGAGGGACTCCTCTGTCTGTAGTGAGGGACCTGGAGCTGATTCAGGGGTGGATGGTAGTTTATTTGAGTCAGGAGTCTCTTGGGAAGGCAGGACTTGACTGATGGCACATGGCTTCCTTGGTTTGTACGTTAGGATGGGGTTGGGTGGCTCGGGGAAGGGCGGATCTCTTGGGTTACCATTTGAGTCTATAGTAACCATCATGAAGTATGTTGTAGTTGCAGCAAATGCTTTTGTATTAGGGGCATGTTGGAGCGCAAGATGGCGTTTTTTTTCCAAAAATCAAAGTAGTGTATACAGCTGTTGCAAGGTTCTGGAACGTCATAGCAGAATTGGTGGCAAGGTCTTAACTATTTTTGTGTAGGAAACCCAGCAGATATAGTTGGGCACTAGGAACTCGGTTTACGGGCTGCCAACGCAAGAGCCCGTGCCTAGCACAAGGTTAGGCAATCAAACAAGAAAGGAACTCGGAATTGTAAAGCAGTTTGAAAGACAGGGTAGGCTTCATCTGGCAGACAGAAAGGCCGAGAGGAGCTATATTGAAAATTTTAGGCAGGCAGGAAGGCTGGGAGAGCTGTAAATCTTGGTGAGAGCTGGGCTGGTGTCTCTCTTCGGGAGCTGAACTGAGACTGGTTTAGGGGCTGAAGCTCTGAACATGTATCCTATATGGTCAGTCTCTAGGACTGCCTCTCATGAGCGACCTGTAGATGATTTTCAAGTGTTTATCATATATGATTGCAATAATAACAGTACAGTATATTAACATGGATATAATTTCAGGTGATCGTGTAAACAACTGATTAATATGGTGGCTTTTGAAGGCGCTTGCCTTCTGCTGGCATGATATCTTGCTCGTAATCTCTCAAATGAAGTATAACATTTAAGAGGAAGTAATTCTTATTTCACAAATACTAATTTGTATTTTGAGACATTTTTTATAATCAATTAAGAAATTTATAACAGATATTTGATTGAATCAGAAATTTAATAATATTAACATATCTATTTGATTTCCTTATAAGGGAATGGATTTTCGTAAATCGGTAATATTGTGTTCAGTATTTTATTGGCTATGTAAAATTATGGGTTTGTGAAATTCTTGAATGTCTTATCTTTTGATAAGGCATAAGATAAGTATGATACGAATGACTCAATGAGGGGGCATTAATGTGTTTGGAATGATGCTTAGAGAATGCACATTGACTGGATGGCTAATGGTCTTATGGAAACTATTGTTTATTCCCATGTTTATTGTAGGCTGTTGTTATAACCTACCGGAGTTCTTAATAATCAACTTAAAAATAATTAGATTATTCTTGCAGTATTTAGCTTGAAGGGCAAAAGCCGCAAAATGTAAATGTTCCCCCACAAAAGAAAAAAAAATGTAACTCAAATAGGCCTACCTAAAGGAAACAACATTTTCAAAACTATTTAGTACGATCAATGTGGATAGATAATAGACTAAAATTGTATTCCCATAGTATATAAATGATGGTACAGATATATTGGAGCAGGGAACGATCATCCACACTGTAAAAAATCTTCTGCCAAGTTTGTAGTACGGTGGACCATCATAACTCCTTTATTTTCAATAGTATGGCAACTGTTTGTAGAACAAAAACTGTTCGGAGCATAGTAAACCCCGTGAATATCTAATTATCTGAGGGACAATTTTTTTTTTTAAATCTGCAAATTGGCTCATATTTTACCTGACAGCTCTTTTCCTTAACATGATTCTTTGAATCTCTAGTTCCTGTAATTTGTTGTAGATGACGTTTGTCACTTTAGTGATGAGGCGCTGAACTATTTGGTGAAGCGTTTTTAGTTCACAAGGACAAACTGAAAACAAACCGGTTGTGACGTTGGAAAAATCTATTTTTGGGCTCAAGCCATGTCGTCCTGATGGGAAGGTCCCTTCGGCAGCTTCCTACTGTACAATATTTCTGCGAGTGATATTGCCTGAGAATTAACCTCGGGTATCACGGGGTTCTAACCTCCGGAACGACTATCGTAAGATATCATGTATAATCAGGGACGTATCCGTAGATAACCATAGATATCTGCACCCCTAATAGACTTAACCCAGTCTAGGAAACTAAGGCACATTTTATAAGGGAAACATACACAAGAACACCATTCTAACTTAAGGTTCCCCACCTAACCTAACTGCATCCCCCCCCCCCACTTACACTACCATATTCTCAGCTTACCCTGCCCCATCAAACTACATTCCCCCATGAATGCAAATGCTGGTAATTTGAAATGACCCAGAGAGACCTTATTTGACCTGGGCAATTGCTGAATGGTATTCTTTCATCTTGTTGGAAATTCCGAGAGTGTCAATCGTGGCACAGCAACGCTTGTTCCTAGCTCCTCAGATGTGAAAATGGAAACATCCCTCTGTGAGTGCCCTTGTTCACCTAGTTTATACAATTGATGTGTTTGATAATCTGAAAAATCCTAAAATTCATTCAAGATGAGTTTAATTAATTTTGTATAAGAAAGGACTGCATGGTGAGAGACCTTTGTGAAATGTTTTATATCGGTGACATGAAGCATGGTTAAGATGGATAATCATCTCACTATGGTAGGCTACTCAATTTACGATAGCTAATTTATTTCTTGATGTATTGTGTTCGGGAGCAATATTTAAAGTGTACAGAATGTAGACTGGAGGTACTCATTTAATCAATTAATCGTGTTTGTCCAGTCAAAACCTGTCTAACCATGCCCACAGCAGTCCTTTCACCCAAGTCTTGGTCTGTCCCATCCTGCTATTCATTCTTATTCGCCAAGTTCCTGGCTGCCGCAAAAAGAAAGGGGTGCCGGTTTAGTATGTGGCCTACCTTTCGATTATGGCCTACGAAATTCTATCTGTTTTAGTATGTGGCCTAACCTAACCTAACCTTATCTTACCTTACCTTACAAGCCAGGTAGGCTACATACTAAACTGGCACCAAGAAAGGAACTTGAGCCTTGGAAAGAAGGTATTGCAACCAGAGGCTCTGACTTTAGTGACTAGTTTTTTATTTATTATATCGAATAAGTGATTAGTTAGATAATTGGAAATACGTGCATAGTGCAACATATACCGCATAATTGCTGAAGCAGAGTAGCAAAGTAGATATTGTAGAATTGGGAGCAAAGCAAGCCACGCTTGAGCAAAGCCCAAATGAACTAAGTTATTTATTAGATAATAAAAGCCTGCCAAAATACTTACTCATGTACCTGATGAGTATACGTTAACATAGACCACCAGCCAAAACAGAGGAACAAGAAGATATAGTATTGTATTGTTAGTAAAGCATGCCACGTGGGGCAAAGACCAGTAAATGAATAAATAGTTTTACTTTGGCGAACTGACATACATGTAATTACACTTAAGTGTTGGGGGGTAATGGACATGGCTAGAGAGGACTCCCTAGAACAATACTATATCCTTTGAAGTGGTGTGCCTGGTCCACCCGCTGTTCTACAGAAGCAGCAATCTTCGCAGGTTCATGGCAACTTAGATGCAAACGTAAAAACCACTCTCAGAAATATTATACAGTAGGAAGCTGCCTAAAGGAACTTCCATCAGGACGACATGGCTATCTCACCCAAGAATAGATTTTTCCTTCGTCAAATCAGTTTTAATCACACATTCGTAATCTAACCTAATCTTGCTAACATATGTGCCTTTTGTACTTCCACATCCCTTAGTCCAATGACATGTTTCTTATGATATTCAAGCTCTGGCATTTTTCCCGCATGCACTGTATATGGGCGGAGTGACAACCAACTTGTCGGCATTACCATTTGGTATGACCAGCCTGTTTGATACTCAACTTGCACAAAGTTCCTATCTGTATATCTCATTCTAATCTTCCTTAAAGGTTAAAGGTGTCTGGATTTAGTTCCATCAGAATAGATGCTCACCAGAACGTCAGCCGGGCAAGCCCAACCCCCCACTTAAACTCATAGTCCGGGGCGGAGATCGATCTGCTGCCATGCGAATGCTAGGCGAACATGTTACCATTGTACTGTACTGGCCATAATCAATTAAGATTACCATGTACCTTATGAGTTCATCTACTTTGTCGCCTTTCACTGTATAAAAACCTTGATTGATTTTTCACTTTTACCTTTATATCACAGTTGTTGATTTATTTATATCACATATGGCTCCACTACCTCCACTGATTTATTATAAGGAATTCTCACTTTTCTTAGAAAGCTATTCATTTACGTTCTTCCTTTATTCCTTGATTTTGGTTGTAGAATTTCTCATAGTTTTGCCAGCCGAATACAATGAATTTATGCCTTATCAAATGATAGGACATTATAGAATTTTACAAACCCATTACTTATAATAGCCTATGTTATGCAGACAAAAATTTGTAACACATTGTGAGCAGTTTTCCATTTGGAAGAAAATAAAATGATTATATAAAATAGAGGAGATAATGAATATCTGGATATTACTTTTAAACGGTTTTATGTACTGATATTGTATATATCTTGAATCTTTTATTAATGTTAGGGATTTGATGGGTACTAAATTATGTATTTTATTTTGAGTAGCTGGAGTAAAAAAGTTATCCCATGAAAGCACTATTCGAGCTTTATTTAAACTGATTTTGACGTAGTAAAAATCTATTTTTGGGCTCAAGCCATGTCGTCCTGATGGAAGGTCCTTCCGGCAGCTTCCTATTGTATAATATTTCTGTGAGTGATATTACAAGAAAATTACCGTCAGGTATCACGGGGTTCTAACCCCCAGAACGACTATCCGTAGATAACCATAGATATGTGCACCCCTAACAGACTTAACCCAGTCTACGAAACTAGGGGGAAGGATAGGTGAGGAGCCGTTACATATCCTCTCCCATCATGGTACTGCCGTATGTCACTGATGATGCCATTCCTTTCTTCGCAGCATCCTACTCTGTACAGTACAAAGTTTTTTCAAGTGCGCTTAGTTCAGCTTTTTTTTTAGTTTTTCCATGCATGATGGCTTCCTCTTTTTCGTCCAAGTTGAGTACCCTCTTCATACTATTCACGGGCTGCTGTACAGCAAGAGCTGGATTTACATAAAATGGATTTTGACGTAGGAAAGATCTATTTTTGGGTGAGAGGGCCATGTCGTCTTGATGGATGTTCCTCATTGGCAACTTCTATTTGGGATATTTCTGCAAGTGATATACCAGAAAATTTAACCTTAAATGTACCATGGAGCTCTAACCTCCAGAGCGAATATCCCGAGAGATATCGTGTATAAATTAGGGACGTGTTAATAACTAACCATGGTTATCCTTCCCTGAATAGAGTTCACCTTGTCTCGAAGGATGAGGGTTAGGGTAAGATATGTGTCCTGTTGAACCAATCTAGGAGCAGCCATCGCATGACCCGAGGCCCCACACTGAGAATTAGGACGGGATGAAAAGTAGCGGGTGGGCCATCAGGACTATCTTACCAAAAATTAGATTTTTCCTATGTCAAAATCCTATTTTTGGGCTTGACCCATGTCCTCCTGATGGAAGTGTACCAAAGAATTATTATTCTCAGTTGTAGTCAGGAGAGTTTAACCCTTTAGACCCCATAAACATCAGCATACTTCCCTTAGCATTGGTAACTATGGTACCAAACTATGAGTGGAAGCTTTATTTTTGTAAAAAGTAGGAGCAAATAAAATCAATAGCACAGTCCCACTCACTGTGAAGAAGATCTTTGTCTCTAGTAGAGGAAAAGACCGAAGTCTATGAAAGGAGGGTTAAAAATTGAGGTACACTACTTTTATTCTGTACAGTAGGTCCAATGAAAGGAAACGCTAAAAGGAACAGTAGTCTTTTATTGTTTCTAAAATGGCATACATGTAACAGTATCATATAGGCTACAGTAGATATTATACAGAAAACAAGTTTTCATACCCTAAAATTATTTAAGAGTAGTAAAATTGTAACACCCACGACATAAAAGGAAATTATCACTTTTGACTCTTTACAATATTAAATAGTACATTAAAAGGAAGAAATTTAAGATTTAAAAGGAATATCGTGTATTAATGATCATTTTTCTCCTACTATATAATTACCAATTTCTTTTTTTAGGATTAGCACTATTATATCAGTGTTGAAAAAGTAATTACAACAAATCAAGAAATTAAAATTGTTGAGGCTTTGGAAGTGGTAACTAACAAGCTACTCCATGCAATATATTATTTATGTGTGGTTGGTTGGTTTAGATTGCCTCGAGTAAATAGCGACGGGTCTCTTAGACTAAACGGCATAGGCCTCAACTGGAATTTAGCTACTGGCCTACAAGATCACTGTAAACTAGAAGCTCTCCCCATAGAGTGTTCACTAGTACAGGGTTGGTTCCTTGGAGAGCAGGGGGTCTAGTCAAATTTTTCTTATAATGGCCAACTTTTGTATCTGAACATGAGAATTAGTCTGCCAAGGCAACACAGCCCAGCAAACACAACCAAGCACAGGACTCAGAAAGGTAAGTGCAGCTTCTCAGCCCAAAGAGTGTGGCTGCTCAGCCCCAAGAGCCTGACCACCAGGTCAAAAAAGCCTGAGTCAAAGGAAGAGTTTTAGGAGTAGAGAAAAGTTTTATAGCAGCAAGTCCCAGTGAAGTAGAAAAGACAGAGAGGAGGGAAAGAAATTTAGTAGGAGAGAAAAGGAGTAGTTATAAGTTATAACAACTTTTCTCTTTTCAAGGAGGGGGTGAGATCAGGGGACTAAGGAGGGATTGGAAAAGAGTCTGAACGTGAAGAAGTATTTTAAACAGAGTGCAGACTCTGGACACAAGGTGGAGGATGAAGAGCACGATTTGTTCAAGGGGCAGAAAGTTGTGTTGGATGAAGGATGGGTTAGGGGAAAGGTTTTGGGAGGGTTGGGAGGAAGAAAGAGTTTGGGAAGAAGTCGGTGTAGGTAAGGTAGGGTTAACTGGATTAGGGACGATGGCTGGATCAGGTGCAGTGGTAGGCTGATGAACTAGATTGCAACGTGGGACTCTCTGCTGCTTGGGTGGCTGCGACGGTGTTGCTGCTATTGCAGAGGAAGGTGGTTGAGCTGGTGCTGCTGCTGGTGTGGTTGTCAGTGGGAAGGTTGTTTCTGCTAGGACCCTCTTTAGGCGCTCTGGACATCACCTGTTTCAGGCGTGATATGACTTGGCATAGTTGGGACACTTAAGGAAGGTCTCTCTCCCATTTTTGTGTGCTTCAATGCATTTCTATGTGGGGTGTCTTTGGTTGCAAACAGCAGTCAGGGGACTCCTACAGTCTTCCTTGTGGTGCTCAAAGCGCTAACATTTGTAGCACATAATGGGCTCAGAATCAAACCCTTCAATGGGGAAGGTTCCCCATATTCCAAGGTTGAGGAATGGTGGGATGGGTCCAATGAAGGTAAAAGTGACCTTCTTAATGGGTACCTTTCTGCTGGTTGTTTTGCGCTCTTCGTCTGCGATGTTGGTACAGCTGGTCAGGCAATCAAGTGGCATCCAGACTGGATAATTGCAGACACCAGCTTTCCTCAGTCTCATTGCAGGCTCAAGATACACCAGGAGGAGGCTGGCACTGTCCTGGTCTTTAGGGGTGATAATCAGGTCACCCTTGAGATTGGCTCTGGCTGTAATCTTTATACATGGGTTTGAAGTTGCAATGGCAGCTATTGCTGCATAGGAAGGCCTCTCTCTGTGGCAGGTAGCTTGAACTTTGGAAGCTGCTGTGTCTCTAGGGCAGGCTCAACCACAGAGGTGAGCATGGCAGTTGCTTCAGCAAGTAGCTCAGACAGGCACCTGGTGCAGTTACATTCTGCCAGATCAGGTGCCTGAGTGTCAGTGGGAGTATCAAGGTCCATGGCTGCGGCAGACATTGGCCCAGTGGCTAGAACAGTGGTCTTGGGGAATAATCTGTGCTGGTAAGAATTACAGCAGGAGGCTCGGCAGGTGGGCTCTTGTTTTATCCCTTCTTCTTCTTCTTGTCAGCAAGGGTCCCACTGGGGCCGGCGAGGAGGCAGGAAGAGATGTAGGAATTGCGATGGGGTGAGAAACAGGAGAGATGGTAGGAGGGGAAACTGGTTTTTGGCATTTGGAGGTGGCAGGATTATCAAGGCTCTTCAACAGCTTCTCTAGAGTGCCTGGAGAATGGAACAGCAGTGGTTGCTCTAACTGGTGGTTGTACTGTGGTAGGGCTTATTTGTACAGTGGCAGCCCCCTGTTTCTACCACTTATGAGTCAGTATAGAAGGTCGTGGTAGATATTCCAGTGATCGCATCTACACCATATCTTGTGGCTCATTGCTTCCATGGAGAAAGGTGCTCAATGTCCATCTCTTGGGGAACATACCAACTGGATACGTAGTACGTCCCTCTGTGGCGGTAGTACATCTGGCACTGCTTCATTGGTCTTTGGTCTGGGTGACATAGGTCTGGACAGTGTTGGTGCTGCTTGTCATAGCAGAACCCACAAATGAAGGTTCTACTACAAGGCTCATATGTATGTCAGCAGAACAGCAGAGCTGAAAAACTTAGCCCAGCAGAAGCCTGGACTCCGAGCCTGATTCTTGACTAAGTGAAAAACCAGTGAGCCAAGTCTTAAGTCAGTGAAGGGGCTAATCTCGCTGGGAGCTTCCTCTGGGAGGTGTTGATGGCTCAGGAGCTGAACCAAAATTGATTTATGCATATTATTCATTCAATGTAAACTTAATCGTCTCCACTGAGAAATGTAGTTATCAGGAAACATCATATTGGGTTGTGATAAAGGTGAATGGTAAGCACATTTTGTAATGGAATAGGTTTCAGGTATCTTCATAAAGAGGACAGGTAATTTTGATAACTGAGAAATTACATTTACTTATAGGAACAGCACCATAGGTCAGTGTATTTATACCATGACTCAGTGCAGACACTTCTGGAGACCAACTAAATCATCCCTCGCCTGCTGATGTAGATGATTAGGTGTCGGTTGTGTCTAAAAGGCAAGACCAGCATCGGCCGCAACTCTCTCGGCTTGCTTAATGTGTTGATCCAAGGTCCAAGCATGGGCAACAAAATGACTTTTAATGTGAGGTCTAGTAATATATAGTTGATAGAAGTCATGGGTAGCTTTTACCAAAGAATTATACAGGTGTTCTGGAGAGTGTTTATCAAAGGTAGGTAGGACAGAGGAGATGTATGAAACATATGTTGGGCAGTACTTGGGTGGAATGATGATGCGGGTACGATGATAGGGGTCACTTTGATGAGTCTGTATTGCGTACTGTAGACATATGGCAACATGGTCAGAAAAGAGCGAGGGAACAGAATGACAGGATACATGTGATGCCACGAGCCCAGATGTAAGGATATGATCAAGAGTGCCCCCCCCCCCCCCCCCCGGATGTGTGTGGCACCACCTGTATCCCAACGGGTTAAATGGTAACGATGGATGTAGTTGAGCAGAGGAACTCCACTGCGGTTGGAAATCGGAGAGACATCACCTAGATCTGAGTGTCTGGCATTGAAATCACCCATGTAGATCATTCCAAGGTTTGTAGGTGAAGGAAGTGCTGAGAGGTTAATTAAGCCAGGGGCAGAGTAAACATTGCATAATCAAATATGTCCATCACCTATCTTAACCTGAAAAAGTTGGAAGGTCATGTTAATATCTGCTGATGAGTGAAGGAGTTGATGAGGGAGAGAAGAGTGGATGTAAGTACTAAGACCATTCCTGACATGATGTACATATGAAACATAACCGGAGAGTGTTGGAGCTTCATCACCTGGCTGAGCACCGCCAGGGAAGGCTTCTTGAATAAATATTACTTGTGGGTGATGGCGATAAACATATGTCCTGAGTGCAGTGAGTTTGGATTATTGTCTAATTCCAAGGGCATTCCATGAAAGGACATATAGTTGCAAGAGTCTAGCGAAGTTTACCCTTAGTGCTGCGAGAGACAAGCCGAGCTTGTACCGGAGAAGCACCACTGTTAGATGGTGCACCAAATGTAGGAGGCTGAGCTGGCAGGAGGCCACTGACCCTTTCAAGACAAGAGGCAACAGTATCTAGCTTCTCAGTAAGTGAGGCAACAGAGGTTATGAGAACTTGTTGTGCCTTGACTAGTGTGTCGAGGTTACTTGCAGTGGTAGCCTGCTGAACGATCAAGCTATCGAAGCGTACATCAATAGCATCAAAGCGTGTCGTTAGTGCTGTACAGTGCGATTCCAAGGCAGAAAGAGCCTTACGAAGTTTTGAAATTTCAGCTGATTCAGGAGGGCATAACGAGAAGGTTGACACTGGTTGTGGTGGTGGTGTCAGTGGAAGTGACTGAGTGGCAGCTCGCGACCGTCTGGAACATCCATGCCAAACATTAACTCCTGCTTCACCACAACGAGGGCATTTCCAATGCACAGTCTCTGGAGTTGATGGTGATTCTGACAATGAGGTGGAAGCATCAGTAACAGGTTTACGGTATGGACAGGTGCGTGTGGAATAGGCTGCAGCACACCAGGCACACTTAGGTGAGGCAGAGCAATATTGGGAGATATGGCTAGTACCCCAGCAGTTGAAACAGTTGGGCTGATCATCCTTCATCCTGCGGAGTTCACAAGGAGGGAGGCAAGGGAGGAAGGAAAACTCATAAACAGATGGTGGTGGTTCTAGTAGTTTCCATGAGATGACAATGCGATTAATAGGGTTCCCATTTTGAAGAAATCTTTGTGCACTGTATACACCAGGCAGTTCCTTAGCAAGGTTAGGGTCTGCTTCAATGGGGTAACGAGTAATGAGGTATGTTAAATACTTACGGGGTCTGTCTATTGAATCTTGAATATCCAGGCTTATGGACAGAAATTCACCACCCTTCACCCTGCCAATGATGTCCTCACGACTCCTTGCAATATATACAAATTTAAATGTGATAGCAGACATCTTCACCTCTGCCAGTTCCTAATCAAGATTGAAGGTTTTGTGTACTTCAGTCAGCCATCGTAGTTTAGTGTTAGTGCTCAAATTTTCTTTGAAGACCAACCTAGCATATTCATCACGGGGAGCAAAAGCTGCGGTAGCAGAGGAAGTAAGTCGTGTAAGGCAGAGTGACATCACACTTTTGTCTAGTGAAAGACTCTTGACGTTTGGATGTTTTAGCAGCAGGAGACTGTGGAGCACTGCTAGTATCTGACCCATAATCTACTGGGCACTTCATGGGGTTATTAGCAACAGTACTGCAGGGCTTATGAGGAAGAGAATGTGTGAGTGGTGGCCAATGAGTCATATCTACATCCTCATCATCAGTCAGGTGCAGATCATTTTCAACCTCAGAAACAGAGGCTGGTCCGGAGTAATTCATTATTAGTGAAGCAGCAGCCCTTTCACGTCACACGTACACTGCGCATGCGTGAACTGAGGCATCGCCGACCGAGTTGGTATGCCACGGGGTATGAGTTTTTATATCATAACTACACACTAGTATAAAAGTCCTATATACACACTGTAGTTACAAAAATGGTTACCGAGTCTTACTGTAACTTATATATAACTCGTGCCACTCAGCTGAAGCCTTGTCCGTGAAGACTCTTACCAATTGAGCTATATTATCTAAGTGGGATGCTCTAGACTGGTAGTGTAAATTTCAAAACATATTATACAGTCCATATAAATACATACCATTGCGTGAGAGTTGACTAAATGCTCTATATGAAAATAAAGCACTTAAGAATTGGTTTACCTGTAAGTCACAATGCTAATAATCAGCACAAATTTGGAGAGAATTATTCCGCATGAGAAAAATTTCTAGTTTAAGGGAAAGTAATCAACTATGGTAATTAAACCATATATGAACATATTTATTGTTTTCTATGCTTTAAATAAATACACTTTCTATTTTTAAAGTAAGTAGTACCGCCATATATTTTGCTAACAATCAAGGCACAAATGGCTGTCTTCTACTCATAAGACTGGTATCGCTTTTAACATCCAAGAAAAGTAAATTTGTTGCAATGCAATTTGATTTTATTACTATCATTGGAGCCTTTGTATATATCAGCGTCCAGCTCCTCCCTTGTGGATTAAAATTGGACATCAACTAACTTCAACTTCCCCCCCCCCCACCTTGACCTATTAGCCGTGTCCTTACCTACTTACCTGGGGGGGTGGGGGGCTAAGGCCCCTCTGCGACCTCCCTGACACTGCCGTATTCCAAGTTAGCCATAATCAAGTCTTTCCTCTGAAATACCTTTCTTTTTCCTCGCTTTATTACAGAATAGGCATTTTTTAGGGAAAAGTCAAGATGTAGATGCATGTTCTGGGGATAGTTCTGTAGCAGAACACAGATGCTTAGAACTGGGTATGCCTTTAGTAGGTGTTGCTCTTGTATTCCTCTCATGTGAAACTGCTGTGAAGTTTTTATAGCAAGAGACGTGATACCCATGCTCGAAATTCGATCTGTTTTAGTATGTGGCCTGACCTAACCTAACCTAACAAGCCAGGTAGGCCACATACTAAAAAAGAATAAAAAAAGGTAGGCCACATACTAAACCGGCACACCCCCCCCCCCCATGCTCACTGTCTGGTTCGGTGGGAAGTGACTGAACTATACGGTAGTATTTATATTTATCAAAGTTTTTCATCTATTTTTGTCGAGATGCAGCTTCAGCTACAGATCTCCAATGTTCTGATTTGAACTGCAAAATGTCTGCTTGTTTCTGTTTTTCTTGTTGGTACACATTAAGGATGCTTATTCTGATTGTATCTGCAGTATAGGATGAAGAACATTTGGTAGGTTCACTGGAGCAACTGGGTGTAGCCACAGATGTCCACTGTTCTGATTTGAACCTCAAAATGTCTGCTTGTTTCTGCTTTTCTTGTTGGTCCACTTTGATGATGCATATTCTGATTGTATCTGCAGTATCAGATGAAGAACATTTTGTAGGTTTACTGTAGCAACTGGGTGTAGTCACAGATGTCCATTGTTCTGATTTGAACCTCAAAATGTCTGCTTGTTTCTGCTTTTCTTGTTGGTACACATTAAGGATGCTTATTCTGATTATATCTGCAGTATAGGATGAAGAACATTTGGTAGGTTCACTGGAGCAACTGGGTGTAGTCACAGATGTCCACTGTTCTGATTTGAACCTCAAAATGTCTGCTTGTTTCTGCTTTTCTTGTTGGTCCACATTAAGGATGCTTATTCTGATTGTATCTGCAGTATAGGATGAAGAACATTTGGTAGGTTCACTGGAGCAACTGGGTGTAGCCACTGATGTCCACTGTTCTGATTTGAACTGCAAAATGTCTGCTTGTTTCTGCCTTTCTTGTTGGTCCACTTTGATGATGCATATTCTGATTGTATCTGCAGTATCAGATGAAGAACATTTGGTAGGTTCACTGGAGCAACTGGGTGTAGCCACAGATGTCCACTGTTCTGATTTGAACTGCAAAATGTCTGCTTGTTTCTGCTTTTCGTGTTGGTCCACATTGAGGATGCATATTCTGATTGTATCTGCAGTATCAGATGAAGAACATTTGGTAGGTTCACTGGAGCAACTGGATGTAGCCACAAATGTCCACTGTTCTGATTTGAACTGCAAAATGTCTGCTTGTTTCTGCTTTTCGTGTTGGTCCACATTGAGGATGCATATTCTGATTGTATCTGCAGTATCAGATGAAGAACATTTGGTAGGTTCACTGGAGTAACTGGGTGTAGCCATAGTACATCCAGTAAGCTTACAGGAACAACTTGGTGTAGCCATTATAGTAATCAACCTGGAAAGAGGGATACTCTTATTAATTCATGGGCCATACGATATACTGTAATTTTTCATGCCTAAAATGTACAGCTAACTAAAGTTTGGGCTGCAGATATCTATGGTTATCTACGGATACGTCCTTGATTATACAGTGAACCCTCGTTTATCGCGGTAGATAGGTTCCAGTCGCGGCCGCGATAGGTGAAAATCCGCGAAGTAGTGACACCATATTTACCTATTTATTCAACATGTATATTCAGACTTTTAAAACCTTCCCTTGTACGTAGTACTGTTAACAAACTACCCTTTAATGTACAGAACACTTAATGCATGTACTACAGTACCCTAAACTAAAACAGGCACAAATATTAAAGGTGATTTTATATCATGCATTTCCTAAACATGCTAAAAAGCACGATAAAAAATGGCAACCAATGTTTTGTTTACATTTATCTCTGATCATAATGTAGAAACAAACTGGAGGTAGAGCTTTGCTTATTACCCAGACATATTTCCCATACTTTTGCCTTAGAACTACATCACATCTTCCTTCTTTAGATATATATATATATATATATATATATATATATATATATATATATATATATATATATATATATATATATATATATATATATATATATATATATATATATATATATATATATATATATATATATATATATATATATATATATATGTGTGTGTGTGTGTGTGTATATATATATATATATATATTTATATGTATACACATATACATACCTACATATATACATAAATACATGCATACATATATATATATATTACTGTATATATATGGGTTATGGAAAAAATCCGCGAAGTGGTGAATCCGCGATGGTCGAACCGCGAAGTAGCGAGGGTTCACTGTACACGATATCTTAGGATAGTCGTTCCGGGGGTTAGAACCCCGTGATACCTGACGGTAATTCTCTTGCAATATCACTCGCAGCTGTGAAAGGGCAACCCATTCGTAGAAAAAGGCCGAATATATGGTATTTATGGTCTTTTTTTCCCTATAACTAAAGGTCAACTAATTAAAAAAGGCCAAATTTGAGGCATTTTAGCCTGATAAAAAGCCAACCTGGCAACCCTGAGTGAAATGTGTAGCATCTGCAATTATGTTCATCTGGCTGATTCAATTCACTACAGTTTGAATCATGAAGTTTATGATTTGCTTTATGTGAAAATAAAGCAATTAAGAATTCTTACCTTTAAGTCACAAAGCTTATATATATATCGAATCTGAAGAGAATGATCCCAAATTAGACCATTGTCTATATTTTCAAGAAAAAAAATCAATTATGGTAAATAAACTGTAAAAAAATACATTTATTGTTGCATTTTGTAAAATTGATTATGGATTTTATTTTTGAATTCCAATTTTCTTTTTATATATATGCAATGATAAGAAGATAAGTTTTTCTTGACAAAAGTTAAGTCACTTTGGCTATTTCCTTGTATGCTGGCTGTCATACTTTCTGTAAGTTTAGGATACCAAATTCACAAATTTACGGGCTGCCTACAGCAAGAGCCCGTGTCTTACACAATGGTAAGACAATCTGACACAAATTCACAAAGGTTTTTCCTCGAAACTAAAATGTCACAGTACTATTGGTCCACTTTGCTACCTTCACAGGAGTCTCGGAGCCTTTGTATAATGACGGACTGAGCATCTTACGTTCATAGAAAATATGAATTTACATCCTATTTTCTAAGCGTTTGGACTACCAAAACCTGTGTCCGTTGTTCTGCAAACCCTCCACACAAGAACAACACAATTTTGTTTTTGTAGCATGAAAAAAAAAATGGGACAATCTAGAACAAGCGGGATAAATGGGTCAAAGCAGTATGAAGACCTGTTTTGCGTGGAACTCTGTCCACCACTCGCCCTGAGCCGTGTTTCTAGCCCTTGTTTCTCGTTTTTAAAACCCTTGATAAAGATATTAGTTGATCTCGTGGAGAGACTAAAGTGAGAGGAAATATTATATCATGTCTTCTCCCAACCCCCAGTACTGCCCTAAATGTCAAACCACGGACAGAGACGCAAAGAAGTGGATGGGATGTAATTGCAACAGGTACTATCATAATAAATGTCTATAGTGACACGCATCAGTGATAAAGAAGTATCAAACTTGAATTAGATATGCCCATACTGCATTGATGAAGCCAGAACAGCTAAGTTATATTTATCAGAATTGGAGGAGCTATTGAGAGTGAGGGACCATGCTTTGAGTGAACAAGAGGCGAGAATTGATGAATTGGAAAAACAAGTTGCGGAGCTTAGCGTGCGTGCATGTGCGTTCAGATTGGCCGTTGATACGTCGCTCGGGTGCTCTATTGACTCAAGGTCATTTAGCCCCCAAGGGTGCAGACTTGACCTTGCGGTTAGAGTCTTGCAAGTTCCTGGCTCACGAGAAACTTGTTTTCCAGAGTTAACTCTGCCCAGAGATGTCTTAGAAAAATAAAATTAAAAAAAGAACACACTGGAGAATCAGTCTGCTCAAAAGCAAACACAACAACAACAGGCATTCCGACTGGAGATTCAGTCGCTCAGCGAGTTACTTCATGTGGTCTGCTAATGCCTCGTGTGCGCGCCCAAGACTAATCGCTCTATCCAACATGACCTTCCGGTCCTTGGATAGAAGCTCCTTTTGCAATTCGGGGTGACGTTTTCCTGGAATTATTTGCTCAATGAGGCGCTCTTTATACTCGTCACCCTTGTCAAAATTATACTTTTGAGCATGCAACTTTAATCAAGATACAAAATCATCAATGCTCTCGGTCAGCTGCTGTTTGAACTTCTGTAGGAAGAGCCTCCCCACACGGAAGTTTGTC
This sequence comes from Palaemon carinicauda, assembly GCF_036898095.1. NCBI lineage: Eukaryota > Metazoa > Arthropoda > Malacostraca > Decapoda > Palaemonidae > Palaemon > Palaemon carinicauda. The sequence goes on from NC_090743.1 coordinate 3,603,505, forward strand.
CTGGGCCTTATCTGTTCAGCAAACTTCTCTCACACCTTGGCTGGAACCTTGGCATCTTCTCCAAATAGACCCCAAGAGTTATACAGTTTGATTCCTTCCTTCCCTACTAGTAACAGGATATTGTCAACTTTCCTCTCCTTTTTAATGTCTTTCACTGAAAAATAGAGTTCACACTGTTGCTTAAACATGTCATAAGAGTTGACAGTGGTAATGTCTGACCAGTCTATTTGTGGCATAATGGAGTTTCGCGAGTGTGCCATCGTAGTTATTGATATGGACACTATTACTGCACCGGGATTATGTGTAAACAAGATGATTGATTGATTGATTGATTATCAGTTATCTGGCATAGTGACATGATTCACTGTTCTTCGCTTTCCTCTTTGCTGCCACCATTTAATGATTTCAACGTCAGTTTAAGGATTCATGCACACAAATTGTTGGGTGGACATGAGTTGTTTATTGTTCGAGTCACAGATGGAGTGATGAAAAAGGATAGATCCTGGCTGGACCACACATAATCATACACATTGGCAAAGTAGTGCGCTGGCTAATACAAATTAGCAAACTGTTACACTACCCACTACTTGTTGAAATGTGATACTGAAGATTGCAAGGCTATTCATGATAAAGGTGATAAAGTATACTGCGATGGGGTACATAGGTATAGCATACGTGATAGGTATCACGGGATCACCAGCTACCACTATCGAAGATGTGGAAATTTTGAAAAAGAGGGCAAGTTTAAGACTGATGATAAAGTCTGTTTGAAGTGATCAGAAAAACATTCCACCAAACAAATGTAATTTGCAACGGGTAAAATGCATCAAATGCACTAAGTTAAACAAACCAAATGACCACCCGGTGTATTAAAGAAATTGCAAAGCTTATGATTTGGAATTGAAAAAACTAGCAGAAAATACTAACCGCAGATAATAACTTTGGGGAAAAGAACCCTGAAAAAAGAAATCAAGAAAAGAATTTTGGAAAGATTAGAAGAAACTATTGAATAAAAGAAGATAGTGATGAAAAAATTTAAATTTATAGAAGGAAATGGCCCGCAGCCTTAAATCAGAGAAAGGGATCTGGATAAGGCAACCCTTGTAATGAAGACAAGATTAAATATGGTAGAGGTGAAATAAGCTTAATTACAATAATAAGAATTATTTCTTTGCTTGTGGTCAAGACATTACTTTGGCTATTCGGGGAAGGATAACCATGGTTGTTTTAAACACATTCCTATTTTATACACGATATCTCTCTGGATATTCGTTCCAGAGATCAAAATCCTGTGATACCTCTACAGGTAAAACTCTGGTATATCACTCGCAGAAATTCCCCAAGTAGAAAGCTGCCTAGAGGAATCACCATCGAGATGTCATGGCTTGAGCCCAAAAATAGATTTTTCTTATGTCCAAATCCCATATATATATATATATATATATATATATATATATATATATATATATATATATATATATATATATATATATATATATATATATATATATATATATATAATGTGTATATAAATACATATATATAAAGCTGGTCAAGTGTAGAGTACATATTTTATTTATGTATTTAAGAGGGGAATTGCCAGCTCATAAGGTGAGTGCCTCACTTGTAGTTTAAGTTTTTTATGTAAATTACGTAAGACTTTCGTCGTTAATTTCATTGTATTCTTCATTCAAGACAGTATATGTAAATTTATGTCATTATTAAGAATTAACTTTTTATTCCACGTATTTTGTTACGAAGTCTTACGTAATCTCGATTAAGTGTGCAGTATGACCCTACGAGGTATGAACGAGGGCTTATTTAATATTTCTTTGATGTTTTCATGAGGTATTGTGCCATGTTTGTGAGAAAATACTCAATTCTTATTTTTGCCACGTGTTTTGGAAGGTTCCCAAACAACCCAGAGGTAGTCTTCATATTGTCTTTTATTTCCGAGAACGGTAGGTGGGCGAAGCTAGCTGAGAAAGAGTCTTCTCGCTGGTGCATGATATGTGTCTGAGAGAGTATTAGTTGGTAACTCGGGCGTTGGTAACCCAGCCCCCAAGCTTCCAGATCTCTGACCTAGAACAATCTAGAATAACTAAGTCAATATATATGTGCCCCTAGGGATGCGTAGGGCAGAAGAGAAACAGCCTGTCCTGTGAAAGAGCCAAAGTGCATTCTTCTCTCTCAAGTACCTTTTGTGTGTCCTCTCCAAACTGATTAAGTTTGTGCCCAACGTATATCCTGTGTAGTATGTTAAAATGTTACTTCAACTTTGCAAGAAATCTTAAATTTATTGTGTTGTAGCGAGTGCTGGTATTATGTAAACCTTTCTAACTGGGCCAGGGAGATTTATGTAGTGAAGTATATTTATTTTGGCTTAACTTTGATTACTTCGTGCGAGCTAAAACTTGTAAGTTTATCAGTTACTTTATGTAATTTCTATAAGAGTTTAATCATTAGTGTGTTAAAGGTTAACTATTTTCATTAAGTAACAAGATTAAATGTTGGAGTAAAATTTAATTTCCAGTGAAACAAGTGATTATATAATTTTCAGACATTATTTTAAGTGACTTATTTTTTATGTAATTTCTTTCAGAGTGTTGTAATCTTTATAGAATATGTTTATTTTTGTAAAGAGTGTATTATTTCGATCACCTGTGTTTATTTCAGAACACTCTCGTATCCCTGTTAAAAAACAATTATTTCTTTGCACAAAGGGTTAAATACTGCAATATTACTGTTCAGTGGCTACTTTCCTCTTGACAAGGGTAAAAGAGACTCTTCAGCTATATGGTAAGCAGCTCTTCTCGTTTTAAGGACACTCCAAAATCAAACAATTGTTCTCTAGTCTTAGGTAGTGCCATAGACTCTCTACCATGGCCTTCCACTATCTTTGATTGGAGTTTTCTTGTTTGAGGGTACATGCGGCATGCTACTCTGACTTAATTTTTGTCCTCATGTTTGTTTTGAACTTTTTATAGTTTATAAATAGATATGTAATTTAATGTTGTTACTGTTCTCAAAATATTTGATTTTGATTGTTTATTACTTCCCCTCTCGTGGTTTATTCATTTCCTTATTTCCTTTCCTCACTGAGCTATTTTTCCCTGCTGGGGCCCTTGGGTTTATAGTACCTTGCTTTACTAACTACGGTTATAGCTTGGCTTGTAATAATAATAATGATAATAATTCCCTTAGATATTTTGGGTTATACATATTTTCAATTCAATTCTTGCTTTAATCGTCTTTAATGTAAAACAATTAGTATAGGCGTGATCCTTTCTCTAGGTGGGACACCTTTTATCAGTCTTGCTCTTCTGTTTATTATGTTTTGTAATTTCTTAATTTGTACTTTTGGTAAATTGTAGTAGATGAAGTTACAGTAGTCAATCCTGGTACTTTTAACATATCACTATAGTTCATTTCTTTTAGCGAGTCATATTTGCACCGACTCGCAGCGGTGCCCTTCTAGCTCGAAAAAGTTGATTGGTTGGACAAGATAATTCTAACCAATCAGCGACCAGGAAACTTTTCCGAGCTAAAAGGGCACCGTTGTGAGTCTGTGCAAATATGACTCGCTAAAAGAAATGGACTATAGTTGTTTTGACTAGCCTACACTGTACGTTTGTTGGTGCAGCGAATGGCAGTACAAAACTGCAGCAAACTAACAGTAAACAAAGGTAAGAACTCAGTTTCTACCGAGTGACCTTGATAAGCTCCCGGAGCAAGATGGCTGTCGTCTACAGTACATGTATGCGGGCTCTGTTAGAGGATATCTGTGATATCATCATATAATGTCAGCCCAAGTCAAGAAAGGGTTGATCTTGATTCTTATAGTTTGGTTAGTATAATTCTTTTCCTGTGGTCAAGACATTACTTTGGCTAAAGAGATCTTGTCGTCATCTTCACATGCATTATATTAGATATTTTAACTGTAGCTTACAGGGAATAGTAAAAACTTCTATTATAGCCTACAATGTTGAAGTTGGCATTTATGATAAATATTCCTTGTGAGCGTTGTTATTTTACATGAGTGGTAGCTAATATTTTATCATATCTTAATACAAAGAAAAACCAATATTTTATTTTTACAAATGAGGTAAAACGACTCGGTAAGTGTATTATGCTGGAATCACACTTGTCATTTCTTGCTCGAGGTTTCACCAACCTCCAGCCGAACTCGGCGAGCGAAAGTGTTGTAGCGTCAAACTACGATCTCGTGGTTCAAGGAGCAAATAGGAAAAATTTAAGCAAAATCCATCGGACATCATTATGGCAGCCGGAAATTTTCTGACCATTGCAGTAATATATGTTATCGGAATATTCCATGAATTGACAAATTCTACAACAACCACAGGATGAACAAAGCAGATTTTTATTATCTTTTGAGGCTTGTTGGACTCAGGATTGCCAAGCAAGAGCACATTCCATTTACAGTAGCCATTTTGTATGTTTACATCCGAAGTTATCCTCGCGGTGTTTGCTCACTGGTTTCCATCCAGTCGGGAAGCCAATATCTCAAGCAACAAGCTCCTGGTTTTCCATTGTCAGCTGCAACGGCTCGCTGCTGGTGAAAAAAAAACCTTGTGTGATTTCAGTTTTAATTAAATCTGGTTTCAGTCAACATGAAGCAAAAACGATTCCAACTTAGTCGCGTGATGTAAGAATCTCCACTGTGCAGCATGATGTGAGAATATTCCAACACTCTGCAGATTCTAATATTGGTAGCAACAGTTGTTCAATTTATCTAGAGAAATGCAATGTACTTATTTTCTGTTGAAGTTTAGTTAAAACCACCACATTGCTTCCACTGTGTTTGCCTCTCCACTTCATCATGGTCTAGTATATGGAAGTTTTGTAGTTCCTATCATGAATGTAGCAAAGGCTATAAAGCTGCACTACCTATTTGTTTAGCTGTAGTATTTGTAGAACCTACATAAAACCAGGATGCTGTTTAAATTAAATGTTCAGTGTAAACTTGAGTATTTTACCATACGATTTCCAAATTGGTCATCTCATCCAGTTTGAATTATAACTAAACTTTACTTTTGCACCAATTGATCCAGTTATTATTATTATTATTATTATTATTATTATTATTATTATTATTATTATTATTATTATTATTACAAGTTAAGCTACAACACGCAGGATGCTGTATGCTCTATAAGGGCTCCAGTAGGGAAAAATAACCCCGTAAGGAAAGGAAGTAAGGGAAGAGATAGAATATTGTGCCTGATTGTACCCTCAAGCAAGATAACTCCAACCCAAGACAGTGGAAGACCATGATACTGAGGCTATGGCACTACCGAAGACTAGAGAGCAATGTTTTGATTTTGGAGTGTCCTTCTCCTAAAAGAGCTTCTTACCATAGCTGGAGAGTCTCATCTACCCTTACCAAGTGGAAAGTAGCCACTAAAAAAATACAGTGCAGTGTTAAGTCCTTGAGTTAAGAAGAATTGTTCAGTTATCTTATATTGTAAAGAATAGATCAGACTATTCGATGTATGTGTAGGCAATGGAAAGTTGAACCGCAACAAGAGATGGGTCCAATGTAGAACGTTCTAAATAGTCAAAGGATCCAATAACACTCTAGCGGTAGAATCTGAACGTGTGACTGGTGCTGAAAGGCATAAAATCTGATGTGGACCACTAGGCTCAGCTTAATTATTAGCTTAGCTACATTAAATAATAATGATAATAATAATAATAAGAATAGGGAAGTGGGGAATATGGGGAAAGGAAGAGTACCCCTAGATACAATCCAGTTTATAGCTCAAAGGCAGGTACTCGGGATGGGAAAGATTTAGGAAATAGGGAGAAAGAGAAGTACAGGAGAAGAATAAAAGAGAGGGGCAGACCCTCTTGCGATATTAGGGAATTGGTATTATTATTTTAGCTTAATTATATGGGACCATATGGTTACAGATCACTGAAGAAAAACTCCACAACGATTGCTTTTTTAATCTAAAGTTTCAACCATATGTTCCTCTGGCCAAAATTCTGTAACCAAGGTTGTTTAATCTTTTGGTGGTTTTGTATCATCAAATTTCCCTTGCGTCAGCAAAGAGAGTTTCTTGTACAGATCATGTTTGCACATAAAGAGAGAAAAGGAATTCCAAGAATGGCGAGACCTGTGTTCAGCTTAATCATCAGACGATTTCAGTGTAACGTACAGACTCTTCATCCTTGACATATAAATTATTTTATTTAAAAACTCTTACTTATAAATAATATATAACAATTAAAAAAATTAGTTTTAAAATATCAATTAAAAAAAGTTATCTTTAAAATATCAATATCAATCAAATTTAGTTTAAATATTAAATATCAAGGATTATAATAGTTTTACATAGTTACTCGGTCTTTTTAAAGCTGTATGGATAATTCTTACTGGATCCTCTTATGTGTATTTTTGTTGCTTTATATAAGTAATGGGTTTGTGAATTCTGCATTGGCTACAGAGCCATATTAGATACAATATTGGTATTAATAATAGGAGGCCTAGATAGAGATGACCGGTCACCGGAAGGTTACAGTCAGGGTGGGATAGCTGTAGCCGGAGAAAATTTAATTGGGAACTTGGGCAGTTGGGTGTGATTGTAGGATGCTGATGAAACTAAAGAGCAGCTCAGCAGGTTCCAGCCACCCAGCACCAGGTGGTGAGACCTGCAATGTTGTATGCATGCCGGTTGCATTTATTACACTTTGAATACTGGTTCGTCTCTATAGCTGGCTCTCAGCCAATTAACTGCCTGATGCCCTGATCGTACAGCCAGTGCTCTTGCTTGCTTGCTTGCTTGTCAGATTGCCCAGCCCTTATTGCTGGACACGGGCTCTTGCGTTGGCAGCCCGTCAGAGCCAGTGCTCACATCACAGCTCACTTGGCTATGACGCCAGAGAATATTTCCAAGTAACATATATATATATATATATATATATATATATATATATATATATATATATATATATATATATATATATATATATATATAAATTAAATATTTATGCTTGTTTATTTCTCCTCGTTATTGCTGCCAATGTAATTGCAAACAGAAAACGTTTCACAGAGCATTTCTTTCTATAATAGCACATGTTTTGACAATAATTATGATGAGTTGCCATATAGGGTAATAATAGGTCAGAAATTTTAGTCTTGTCAAATGCAATGTTATATGGGTTTTGAAGGGGTGTTTTTTTAGGACCGTAGATGGATGGGAAGGATATTGCATCTCAAGGTATTACACACACTTAAAGGTATTACACACACACACACACACCATCTCATCTATCTCCCTCTTTCTCAGTCATACCTAGATATAGTCATGAATAGCCTATGCATACACACACACACACATATATATATATATATATATATATATATATATATATATATATATATATATATATATATATATATATAAATAAAACACACGTGACTTCAGTCAATGTAAATATCAACCACAATGGCATTTAATACTGAATTCTATCTTGGGAATATATATCCACTGGAATTCTTTTTATGGTAATAGCTTCTGGCCAGGCATAGATTCGAACCCCTGCTTATTTAGCCAAAAACCATGCCTGTGAGGACTATACCAACTGAGCCATCAAGAGAGATATAAGTATGTGACAAGTGACCAAACATATTCCTGTTGAATTCAGGAATCTGTTCATAGACGTGAAAATAAACCCATCTCCACCATGATAGTTGAGTTTTGAGTTTGCAACACGTGGTCATTTTATGATGAATATATATTACTAACACTCGTGATTTCAATCATTGTAAATATCAACCACAATGGCATTTAATACCGAATTCTATCTTGGGAATATATATCCACTGGAATTCTTTTTATGGTAATAGCTTCTGGCCAGGCATAGATTCGAACCCCTGCTTATTTAGCCGAAAACCATGCCTGTGAGGACTATACCAACTGAGCCATCAAGAGAGATATAAGTATGTGACAAGTCACCAAACATATTCCTGTTGAATTCAGGAATCTGTTCATAGACTTGAAATAAACCCATCTCCACCATGATAGCTGAATTATGAGTTTACAACATGTGGTTATTTTATGATGAATATATATATATATATATATATATATATATATATATATATATATATATATATATATATATATATATATATATATATATATATATATATATATATATATATATATATCACTAACACTTGTGATTTCAATCAATGTAAATATCAACTACAATGGCATTTAATACCGAATTCTATCTTGGGAATATATATCCACTGAAATTCATTTTATGGTAATAACTTTTGGCCGGGCAGAGATTCGAACCTCTGCCTATTCAGCTGAAAACCATGCCTGCAAGGACTCTACCAATTGAGCCATCAAGAGAGATGTAAGTTTATTACAAGTCACCGTACATATTCCTGTCGAATTCAGGAATCTGTTCATAAACTTGAAAATAAACCCATCTCCACCATGATAGCTGAATTATGAGTTTACAACACGTGGTTATTTTATGATGAATATATATCTCCAAGTCTTGGGTCGTTCCATCCTTATATTCATTCTTCTTTGAAAAGGTGGTGTTGCAACCAGAAGGTTCCAATTTCGGCAACTTTGAATAATGTAAGCATAGCAATATATGTGTTTTATTTTATATTGATAATATTAAGTGATTGAAAAGATAATTAAAAAAACACTCGCCCATACAACTTACACGTTTAGAGTAAAATGCACCGTTTGCCCAGGGGAAGCAAGGAGATAATGTTAAATTTTAAGCACATGGAGCCATGACTGAGCAAAGACCAATAAGTGATTGAACAGTTTTAATATGGTGAACCAACATATGAGTAAATATGATTAATTAAGAATGGGTGATAATGGAACAGCAAGGACGGAATTCCCATTTTCTATGCAAGGGGCAAGAATAGTCCACCATTCTAGACAGGCTCCTATATACAAAATAACCATGATTAGAAAAAACAATAGGCTTATATTGGGACCGAAGATGATAAGAGACATCATAAGACGACCAACATTTTTCTTTCTGAATCATTACCTTGTTATAATTTGTTTTCTTTTATATTTAGATTTATTTGTTTGATATCCTTGCAATGCAAAATGTTTTGCATCCATTTCTCATTGTTACGTAAGACTCATTCTTTGGATTCTGTAATTCTAATTTTGCCTGTAGCCTACTTTCAGGGTTGAAAATAGACACATTTCCATTATATTCAAGGGGTTAAACATAAAATTCTATTTGGAATCTCACTTATTTATTCTAAGGTCCATCCATAATCAGGAATGTCGATCTCAACCTGAATCATAAAATGAATGGGTATACTGCTGTTATTCTGTGTAACTGCTTCCATTATTAGGCTAACACTTCCCAATGATAAGTTTGATTATCATACGGTGCATAATAGTCCTGCGTTCTCCATCATGAGGCTCAATACTACACAGTAGGCCTATTCTAGATATTTCATTCCAGCTGTAAATAAATTGTGGAATGATCTACCTAATCAGGTAGTTGAATCGGTGGAACTTCAAAAGTTCAAACTTGCATCAAATGTTTTTATGTTGAACAGGCTGACTAACATAAGTCTCTTTTTATAGTTTATTTATGAAAAAAATATTTTTTTAATGTTGTTACTGTTTTTAAAATGTTATTTTAAATGTTCATTACTTCTCTTGCAGTTTGTTTATTTCCTTATACCCTTTCCTCTCTGGGATAGTTATCTCTGTTGGAGCCCTTTGACTTATAGCATCCTGCTTTTCCAGTTAGGGTTATAGCTTAGCTAGTAATGATAACAATAATTACCATGCATCAAGTTTATCCTTACAGCTTTCCTATAGCAAAGAAGACATAGATAATGACAAGGACAATAAAGAGAGACATCAGAATAATTTTTGACACAAAATTACAAATGAAAGCTCTGTTTCTAGATGGAGATGGAAATGTTGTGGTTGTGCACCAGAGTCTTCCTATCGGCTTCACTTTTATAGACACGTCTGGAGACTTTTTGCTTCTCATTGCATTGACGCAAGTGATCATGATCACGGCCGAGAAGCAGAGCGAGATCAGAGCTGCGTACCACACGTCTATGAGCTTGTAATAAGGCGTCCTCACCGAAAGTGTGCTGGCTTGGGCGAAAAGGGCTGCCAACACCAGAAGTGCAGTCAGAGTAACCATGATTCTCTCATTGAAGTCTTCAATGGGGAAAAAGAATGTTGAAAAACTGATGATGAATATAAGCGAGCTGGTACCGAAGCTGTTGAGAATGTGGTAGTCATAAAGACTGTCAAGGTGGAGGGTAACCAGGAGGTTTGTGTAGTCAATGTTGTAAATTAAGTCGTGGAGAGTTTCGTGGGTAATTTTCTCTAATCTGAATTCGAGGAGGTCATGTCTTCCTTTATAGTAGACTGTATTGACGGTCTCTTCATCATAACTCTTGAATGCCATCTTGTCACGATCATTCAGGATATACAAACTGATGTTGCAAAAGTAGGAGCCAAATGGATATCGGTGAAGCTTAAAATGGCATGGAATGGTTAAGCGAGAGTAGATATCCATGTAGATGCTGCTCTCGTGACCATCTAAATACGATCCTATTAAAGGAAAGGATTCATTATAAGAAATTTTATAAGTTCATCATTTTGTAATAGAATATTTATAATCTTTTGTAGCGGCAAGTATTCAATTTGAGCAGTTATGCTAGGAGAGACGGGTGTTAGTCATGGGAAATATTCCTGTATGCTTTCCTCTATATTACTGATATGGAGAAAAAGAAAAACTCAAACAAGTGATCTGGGATTAGAAGTTTTGAATCAAACGAAACAACTAAGCCTTTGCATAACACATACTGAATATCTTGTACGAGTAAACAGGAGAAGACATGTGACTTACCCATCAGGTGATCATCAAAGGCCCTGCGTCTCAGTAGATTGTAGCTATAACTGCTGCATTTCTTGTCATAGGTGTCAAGGTCAAAAGCCTGTCCATCTGTATACCCAGCTATAGCTGATAATTTTGGAGTCCAGATCATTTCACAAGGGAAGTACTGTGGTTTCGATCCAAGATTCCAAAACTTCAGTCGATATTCGTACCATGATAGATAGATGAGAAAATCAATTGTGACCTTACCATCAGTGGTTGTAATGTCACTGATTGAGTACATGGCAACACCATAGTATAGAAATTCCTGAATGGGTCTCCCATTTCCTGGACTTTTATTCTTGTCATATCCTTTGTTTAGTCTGATGATGTCACAATCGTTCTCATCTTCACCATTGCTGCAGTCCTCATTGCCATCACACCTACGTTTCTCCAAGATGCAGTCGCCGTTGTTGCAAGTGAAATGACCCTGGTTACACTGAGTAACAGTGAGAGTGAGATTACCCTGACTCGATTGCCAGACATTTCTGCCACAGGGTAAAATAGAATCGGGAAGGTACCAATCATCATCATGAAGGTGAGAACTCAGAACCCAAAAAGTTCCATTATGGTAAATTTCTGAAGTTTCCTTTCCCTTCAAGGAGAATTTTCCATTTTCCAGAGGGAGAAAAGTGAAATCCCGATCTTGGTCATATATTTTGCCATAGAGTGTGAAGGAAGTCCTAGTTGGTATGAGACACACACTGCTGGGTAATTTGCTAATGCAGGGATGAATGCCACTGGTACCATTAGCAGAGGCTGCAGAGCAATATGTTTGTAATCCAGATCCATTAACTTTTCCTCCAAACCAAAATAACTTGTTGTTAACTGAAGATGATGATTCTGTGATGTTGACAATGCCTTCAATTAAGTCATCACTCACCTCTCCCTCTGTCATGAATCTTCCATTCATAGAAGCACATATGTCTAAATGTAGTTTGTGCCCACCAAACGTGTTAATGGTTATTGGTTCAAAAGCATCATTGCATAACATTGAGGCATCATAATCAGACAAAATTGTAGCTCCTTGTAGGTTCCAAGTAGTATCCAGCACACAAAAAGAATTTTCGTTTATGAAATTGCTGCAATCTGTAGGGTAGAAATATTCAGTGGCTTCTTTTGATACATTCCAAAGATTCACGGAGACGGCTGCTAGAGTGCCGGAGAAGGAACTAAGGCTATCGTTGGTCGAGCCGAGGCAGAATCTGTCATACAACTCCGAAGTATCATTTCTTGCATCTTCAGTGCCTATTTCTCCAGCGTAATAGTCACCAACAAGAGAATGTACCTGACCAAAAAAGGATTGGAAGTATAAGTTGAAAAAAAAATATATATATATATATATTTCATTATTCAGTACAAACTCTTCTTAACTCTTTGAACGCCAATGCCTCACCACAATATTTAGTACTCGCTATAACCCATTTTTTGGAAAATATCACGTAACTCATCGTAACGTAAAAAAGAAAATGTTGAAGATAAAAAGTTTTTTCCATTGTATAGGAATAAATTCCCTTTCCATTAATATATAACGTCCCATAAAATAGAGGTAACATTATAAGAGAAGAATGAAGAAACCCTCACCTTTGAATCATAAGGATCGTAGTACACACAGACTCTACGCCATACGTTTGTTTCAAAGGGAGTACCAAATGTGTGGCTCATGTTTCCATAAGTCACAACCAACTTCGAGTCTACAAAACCTAGGAAAAATAAGAATTTTTTCGGGGGGTTATACAATAAATGCACACAAATCACACCACCCAATAGAGATGAGTGAGAGAACATAATACATTGCTAAGATATAAAGTAAAATCATATAAACTTCTATCATAAATGAAAATTATGGAACTACTGAACAATTACTTAGCCACGTGCTGCAGACTAGGTGAATTACAAATGTTTCATTTTATATTCTAATATTTTATTCCTAATTTTTTCCATTATCTTCAGATATTATATAATGTGTATATATATATATGTATGTGCGTGATATATTCCCACATCCTTTGCCTCATCAAATGATCTTCAACTGAGACTGACCATCAGTTGATTATCTTTTTGTATGATATGAATTAGAAAACTGAAATGAAAGTAGAACGAACATTAAAGATCTTAAGGTTTCATATAATCATTAAACCAGAGAGATACAAAATCAAAAGAGAAGACTTAAATTGCCACATGATTACCTTTGAAAATTGAAACTGGCAGAAATTGCAGCAATTCTTGCTTCGTTTCATTATGAAGGAATGTAGTGGCTCCAAGGAATTAATGATTGCCATCACCCATACACACCACTATTGGGCCAAAGCTGCTAAACCCATAGGTGGTGTGGCTCTCATTGCCTTTACAATGGCCCTTAGCCCTTAAAAGCTATAACCTTTACCCCAGTGTAGGAGAATATAGCATACAGTCTAGTTGGTAACCATTTTTTTTTTAACCCTAGAGTGTAGTGCTCTCAGGGCATCTCAAGCAGTACCCTATAAGAATTACTTCAGGGTCTTTACAGTATTGCTTTTGGCACATGTCTAAACCCAGCTTTTAGCTTTCAACTTTACCTCCATTCCAGATTTTTTTTCTTTCCTATTACCATCCAACCTTCTCTAACTTTTACTTCGTAGTCCAACAGCAGGGATTTTCCCCACCTGCTACAAACAGTGGCCTCTCTAACTCCAGGCCTGGGCCATATGCACCGTGTTCTTAAGATTATCTGAGTAATCTTCTCCTTATCTTCCATAGATGTGGCAAACATGACACGAGCCCTGTATAAGCAATCTGTCCCACTATCAATCGAGCCAGTATCAGCTAGAAAGCAATAACATCCCCCACTATGGTTTTGAATGTTTGAATTTTAGTTTCAAATGTATGTACCGTCTTCTATTTTAACTTTTGTATCTCTGTGAAAAGCAGCCATCTGTATCCAAAGGAAGCAAATGTGCTACAAGGGTCAACACAAGGTTATTCGGAAACTTACTAGCCTCCATAAAGGTGCTGTTGTACTTGATTGAAAATATTACCCCATCAAACCCCCCATTTTCTTCCGTTCCCTGGAGATCTTGGTCCTCCGTAGAAAGCCCGCTCACTTGTGGTATCGCTGTTTTTTCCATGGGTTTGATGAAGGCGCAGACAGTGAAGTTTCCTCCGAAGTCTTCGGGAAGATCCTCTGGAAAACATGCACTGGAGCTCAGGCCATCCTCTCCAGCTGTTTCACTTAAGGTTAAAGCTGGAATACTCTTTCCTGTTGGTCAAGTGAAATAATAGATGAACTTCATATTCAGAAAACCTCCACAACTGCAACTTCTTACTACACTACGACTACACAGAAAGTTCATCAGCAATCAACACTCCCTGAGCACACCACTATACTATTTTATCTTTTGTCTTCTTCTCATTCCTCCCAACACTACCAACCTTTTCCCTACATTATATTGGCCTTACCAAACCAAGGCAAAACAATCTGCTATGTCTTTAACCACATCTGCATACCTTCAAAATTCTCAATTTTTTAATTAATTCAATTATATATAAGCTCTCAAATACACAGGCTACACCAATCAACTGTTTTCATTATCTCACTATCAATAGTAACAGTGCCTATTACTTCATCTTCCCTCATAGCCTTGCTCTCAAAGGTTCAGATATGATCGACAGGTCATTGTTCTTCTCACACTGTCCAAGAGACTTACCATACTGTACTGTACTACCTGTGTGTCACTCGATCGTACATGGTAACGTCACTCGGGGGTCACCAATGTGACGGGCCAAGACTCGGTTGCATTCATCTCGCCTTTGACTCACAACCTACATTGGTGATCCTGGAATGTCGTTACTATGTACCATCGTGTGACACACGGGTGGTACAGTACAGTATGGTAAGTCTCTTGGACAGTGTGAGAAGAACAATGACCTTTCATTCATCTCTGAACCATTGACAGTAAGGCTATGAGGGAAGATGAAGTAATAAGCACTGTTACTATTGACAGTGGGGGAATGGGAGCAGTTGGCCCGTCACAGTACTGTATATACATACGATCTGCACCCAAGCTAGAACCAGGGAGGGCAGTCAGTGGATGCCAGTTACTCAGCAGGTAGACCTATATTTGGCAAAAAGGCTTTCAAGGATTTGGACATTAATGGAAAGCATTGGGTTTAAGTTCTCAACCCGGTGAATGCGAGTCAGGGATTTTTACACAGGGTAACCTCAACCTTGTATTCCCATTTACTCGTAACTTTCTCCTTTTACAATACTTTCAAATTCTTTGTATAGGTTTTGTAGTTTTTCAGTAATTCCCTTTTTACTTTTACACGTCCGTTTTTCCATGGAATCTACTTTCCCCTTCATCATTATTGGAATCCCTCCCTCCACAAGAGAATGAATTATCCATGTATACATAACTCAAACCTATCCATCTTAGTTTTAGACAAAACTAGTCATGCTCCCGAATGTAAAATTTCTATCATGCTAGATTTTTGTTCAATTCTTTTTACCACTCCTAATGGTATATCTCCTACACCACATACCTTTGTACTCAACATTTTTTTTATCATAAACTATATCTATGTCCATTTATTCCACATTCAGCCTTATCTTTTTACTTTAAAATTTCACGGTGTCCCTATGAACACTTAATCCACTATTATTCTTTCTATCATTTTTCACAAAATTAGACTACAGTATCTATATTTTGTGAATTAATTTCTTTTTTTTTTTTTTTTTTTTTTTTTTTGGTAAAGAAGAGATTATCATCACATACTTTGTCAATTTAACAGTCTTTCAGCAGGTGGTGGTACATACGACTAACGGCTTTAATTTTCTTGCTTAAATAAAGTCCTTAATAATTTTTTCCACTTTTCCTTCTTGTCAGCTGTTCCTGAGTGCAGCCCAAAATCTTTAACAGGCTCTGCCCACAAGCATCTCAATTTTCCGTGACTCAAATGGCCTCTGCTCCGCCATGGCTCGCTTCGTTGGAAAATAAACATTATCTCATTGCTCCTCTGTTCGGGCAAGAGGTACATGGATACCCCATTCACTTGGTTTTGTATTATTATATCATAATTACATATAATCTATTTTATTATCAGTACTGTTATTTTTACATGAATCACCTGTGAGAAGGTGACAGCCAATCACGATGCTCGTGGGCGGAGCATGTTATAGATTTTGGGCTGCCCCAAGTTGCCTTCTATGACCCCTGACAGAAAGCCGTCAATCATATAAGATTAATGGTGATAATCACTCATTTTACATTCTAGTTTTTGCTAAGATACAATTATTCGTATAATTATAACTATTCGTTTATGAAGAACCAACCAGTTATATGTGGGCCATCAGTAATTATAGGAGATTACGATACGCTATTATAGGTATGTGTAAAAGTTTCCATAGTGATGCGCTTAACGCTATCCATACAGTGGAAATATTCTTTTTAATGTTTATTTTACACGTGTTTCTATGTTAATCAATCAAGTTTGTTAGGCTTTTCTTCTCTGTAAACCATGTTCTATCAACAGGTAGCCTATATTCTCTCTCTCTCTCTCTCTCTCTCTCTCTCTCTCTCTCTCTCTCTCTCTCTCTCTCTCTCTCTCTCTCTCTCTGTATATATATACATATATATACACATATATATACATATGTATGTATATATATACTTATATATATGTATATATATACATTATGTATATATAAACATATATATACATATATATATGAGTGTATATATTTACATACATATATATATATATATATATATATATATATATATATATTTATTTATAATACATATACATACCCATACACATATACATACATATGTTCTCGTGTATGTATATATATACAAATATATATTTATATATATACTATATATATACTATAGATATATATATATATATATAAATATATATTTATATATATACTATATATATATATATATATATATATATATATATATATATATATATATATATATATCATTTAACAGAACTTCCTACAATGCCATCATCTCATTTATTTTTGTTTCCTTCCTCCAAAAAGGACTTCATTTGAAATCGTCTATGTTGCATAATAAGATCAAGCCAAACGGAAATGAAAGAGTCAAAAGACCCTCAAAAATCACCATCATTGCACAAGAAGAATTTGTTTAACTTTTCGAAAGGACTGGTTTAAATAAACTCGTCACTCAATTCTTTCAAACAGCGGTAAACATTCATTTAAGTGGCCCTTCTATTGCTTATTCCAAGCTATATATATATATATATATATATATATATATATATATATATATATATATATATATATATATAAATATATATATATATATATATTATACCTATATATATATATATGTATATATATATATATATATATATATATATATATACATATATATATATATATATATATATATATACATACATATATATAATTATAAATATATATATATATATTATATATATATATATATATATATATATATAAATATATATATATATATATATATTATACACACATATATATAATACATATATATATGATTATATATATATACATACATATGTATAATTATAAGTATATATATATATATATATATATATATATATATATATATATATATATTTATGCATATATAGATATATATATGTATATATACATATATATATATATATATATATATATATATATATATATATATATATATATATAAGTTGGTCCAAAAGTACGTGGACAGTAGATAATTACATTCACTTTGAGATTACATACATGCAATTATATTTACTAACAATTATAGCATTGACAATTATATTATATTGTGAACAATGATACAAAAGACTTTATGTAACAGATACATAAACCTTTTCCACATAATTTCCACCTACTTTTGGACTACCCTGTATATATATATATATATATATATATATATATATATATATATATATATATAATGTATATATATATACATATATATATATATATATATATATATATATATATATATAGAGAGAGAGAGAGAGAGAGAGAGAGAGAGAGAGAGAGAGAGAGAGAGAGACTTCCATGAAATACTAAAGCTTAAAATTCTGAATTCCAAAGTAAAAAAAAAAGAAAAGAAAAATGTAAAGTTTTTTTGAACAAATTGATATTACCATGACATACAACATGGAACAAAATTCCAATAGTATACCTAAGACTATAGTGCTAGTCAATATAGCTATAAGTCTTTCCTAAATTAATATAGTTCTTTGTGTCCCAGAAAAAATAAATTGGTTTTCCATAAAAAAAAGACCACTTAGTCATGATGGAATAACCGTACCACGCCCTTGTAAGTTCTGTAGGGAGTAATTATTAAACTAATAATTAATAAGCAGGTTGAAAAAAAAAATATATATATAAGCAATTTTGACTAGAGACAAATTGCTGAACTATGATAAGAAATTAAAAAAAAATAAAAAAATAGTAGGCGCTGTTTTAGCTCAGAAAAAGTTTCCTGCTATCTGATTGGTTAGAATTATCTTGTCCAACCAATAGTGGAAAAAAAATAAATAAGACTTTTTAAATCTAATTTTTTATTGTAACTTGTAATAATTAAAACCTATAACAAGGACAGGCTCGCCCTCTCTCTCTCTCTCTCTCTCTCTCTCTCTCTCTCTCTCTCTCTCTCTCTCTCTCTCTCTCTCTCTCTCTCTCAATTGCCCAGGTTAACAATAAAGAATACTTTTATCGAATGGTTAAAATCCTGCATAGGTATGAAGTTAATTCTAACAGTCATGTCTTCTCCCTTATAAGGCTCAATACTCCTGAACAGTCTGCCAAAATTCTCTTTTTATAGTATATATATGACAGATCTATTTTAATGTTGTTACCGTTCTTGAAACATTCTATGTTAATTGTTCATTGTTTTTCATGCAGTTTATCCTTTCCCTTTCCTCACTGAGCTATTTTTCCGCTGTAGGAGCCCTTGGAATTGTAGCATGCGTTGCTAAAATATAAAAACTTGTATATTCTAATGTTTTGTTGAGATTGGACACACGAAACCCGCTTTTGATTGCAGGAAGAATACGAAATAGAATTTGAGTTGAACTCTCTAACGAAGAATCTGAAGTTAACCATTAATACAGTATATATCTTTGATATATTCTTTCGTTATTAATGTATAATAATGTTTCTATTCTTAGTATTAATGTTATTGCCAGCTAAACTACCACCATAGTTGGATAAGCATTGTGCTATAAGCCTAAGTGCTCAAACAGGGAAAAATAGCCCAGCGAGGAAAGGAAATAAGGACATAAATAAACTCAAGAGAAGTAATCAACAATTAATATAAAATATTTTCAGAACAGTAACAACATTAAAACAGATTTTCCATATATTAACTATGAAAAGAAACTTATTTCAAGCCTGTTCAACATGAAAACATTTATTAAGCAATACCTTATCTCTCTCTCTCTCTCTCTCTCTCTCTCTCTCTCTCTCTCTCTCTCTCTCTCTCTCTCTCTCTCTCTCTCTCTCTGCTTACCTGCATGCATTGTAGGTACGAAGACCAACTGAAGAATCAGAAGTACGTAACAACTGAAGATCAGGTCACGTGACATCTTCGAGGAGAATAAAGACCTCTTTTGTTGAAGTAACCTTTCAGAATACACCAGGAGACATTAGGATTTTCTACATACACACATGTTTTATATATGTATATATATATATATATATATATATATATATATATATATATATATATATATATATATATGTATATATATATATATAATATATATATATATATATATATATATATATATATATATATATTTAGATATATATATATATATATAATATATATATATATATGTATATATATGTATATATATGTATATGTGTGTGTGGGTGTTTGTATATATATCTATATATGTGTATATATATATATAATATATATACATATATACATATATATATATATATATATATATATATATATATATATATATATATACATACACACACACATATATATATAGATAGATAATATTTCTTGAGAAACCATTTATAATGATTGATGGTACTTCAGTCTTCATCATAAGTATTTGTCCAAGTGAAGATGGTGACATGGCATAGGTTAGATATGGTAGTTGGAAAAGACTATGGAAGGCAATTGGTAAATATCTAAAAACGGCTATTGGCAAAGACTAGATGCATTAGGCTAGTTGTAAAACGTTACATATGGCACTTGGCAAAGGTTAAAGATTGTGAATGGTAAAGACTAGAGATTGTGATTGATAAAGACTAGAGGTGGTGATTGGCAAAGACTAGAGACTGTGAGTGATAAAGATTAGAGATTGTGATTGTCAAAGACTAGAGATTGTGATTAGTATAGGTCATTAGATCAGTGATGGTGATTGGCAAAGACTAGAGGTGGTGATTGGCAAAGACTAGAGATGGTGATTAGTAGGCTATAGGTCATTAGATCAGAGGTGGTGACTGGCAAAGACTAGAGGTGGTGATTGATAAAGACTAGAGGTTGTTATTGGCAAAGACTAGAGATGGTTGATTAGTAGGCTATAGGTCATTAGATCAGAGGTGGTGACTGGCTAACACTAGAGGTGGTGATTGACAAAGACTAGTGGTTGTTATTGGCAAAGACTAGAGGTTGTGATTAGTATTGGTGATTAGATCAGAGATGGTGATTGGCAAAGACTAGAAATTGTGATTGACAAAGACTAGAAATGGGGATTGGCAAAGACTAGAGATTATGATTAGTATAGGTCATTAGATCAGAGATGGTGATTGGCAAAGACTAGAGGTGGTGATTGGCAAAGACTAGAGATGGTGATTAGTAGGCTATAGGTCATTAGATCAGAGGGGGTGATTGACAAAGACTAGTGGTTGTTATTGGCAAAGACGAGAGGTGGTGATTGGCAAAGACTAGAGATGGTGATTAGTAGGCTATAGGTCATTAGATCAGAGGTGGTGACTGGCAAAGACTAGAGGTGGTGATTGATAAAGACTAGAGGTTGTTATTGGCAAAGACTAGAGATGGTTGATTAGTAGGCTATAGGTCATTAGATCAGAGGTGGTGACTGGCTAACACTAGAGGTGGTGATTGACAAAGACTAGTGGTTGTTATTGGCAAAGACTAGAGGTTGTGATTAGTATTGGTGATTAGATCAGAGATGGTGATTGGCAAAGACTAGAAATTGTGATTGACAAAGACTAGAAATGGGGATTGGCAAAGACTAGAGATTATGATTAGTATAGGTCATTAGATCAGAGATGGTGATTGGCAAAGACTAGAGGTGGTGATTGGCAAAGACTAGAGATGGTGATTAGTAGGCTATAGGTCATTAGATCAGAGGGGGTGATTGACAAAGACTAGTGGTTGTTATTGGCAAAGACGAGAGGTGGTGATTGGCAAAGACTAGAGGTTATGATTAATATTGGTGATTAGATCGGAGAGGGTGATTGGCAAAGACTAGAAATTGTGATTGACAAGGACTAGAAATGGTGATTGGCAAAGACTAGGGATTGTGAATAGTATAGGTCATTAGATCAGAGATGGTGATTGGCAAAGACTAGAGGTGGGGATTGGCAAAGACTAGAGATGGTGATTAGTAGGCTATAGGTCATTAGATCAGAGGGGGTGATTGGCAAAGACTAGTGGTTGTTATTGGCAAAGAGTAGAGGTGGTGATTGACAAAGACTTGAGGTGGTGATTGGCAAAGACTAGTGGTTGTGATTGGCAAAGACTAGAGATGGTGATTGGCAAAGACTAGTGATTGTTATTGGCAAAGACGAGAGATGGTGATTGGCAAAGACTAGTGGTTGTTTTTGGCAAAGACTAGAGATGGTGATTGGCAAAGACAGATTGTGATTGGTAAAACATCAGAAATGGTGAATTGCGGAGCAGGACTAAAGAATGGTAATTGGCAAAGGTTACAGATTAACCATCTTGTCCGATGACTGAAAGAATCCAGATCTTGTTTTGGTAAAACCTAACCTAACCTAATGTTCTCATTATCTTGTATAGGGAGATTCCTTGAAAAAGGCTAATTATAGTCAATTCTTTTTAGTGAGACAGATTTGCACCGACTCGCCGGGGTGCCCTTTTAGCTCGGGAAAAGTTTCCTGATCGCTGATTGGTTGGACAAGATAATTCTAACCAATCACATAGCAGGAAACTTTTTCCGAGCTAATAGGGCACCGCTGCGAGTCGGTGCAAATGCGTCTCATTAAAGAAAATTGAGTATAGTTCTTGTAATACCATTTCCTCTGACCTACTGAGATGCTCGTACAGTACAACATTCGCTGTGTGCTTAATGACAGACTTAATACTCCTAAAATAACAGCCTAGACTTCCTCACTGTAATTTGCCCCTTGACTTTTGTTTCGTGCTGTACAGTATATGTACAGTTGGACATCATAATTCCTGGAACACCTCGTCACACCCTTAATACACGGCGAGTTCCTTTGTGTCGATCCCACCCACCACTTGGTTACTCACAGCGCAGTTAGGACACTTCTTTAGAACGAGGTGTTGCAGGAATTCATGTATCCAACTGTAAATATATCCATATACTCTCCCAGAGCTGTATCTGACAATAAGCTAACTGTGGATGGTTTTAGAAACGCCAATTTAAACAGTTTATTAATTTTTAGCTTTTAACATCAGAAAGATTAATTGTATTGTTAAATTGTTCCATCTGTACTTATGCGCATATACTGTCCCAGAGCTGTATCTGATAATAAGCTAACTGTGGATGGTTTTAGAAATGTCAATTTAAGCAGTTTATTAATCTTTAGCTTTTAACATCAGAAAGATTAATTGTCTTGTTAAAGTCTTCCAACTGTACATATATCCATATATTGTCCCAGAGCTGTATCTGACAATAAGCTAACTGTGGATGGTTTTAGAAATGTCAATTTAAGCAGTTTATTAATCTTTAGCTTTTAACATCAGAAAGATTAATTGTCTTGTTAAAGTCTTCCAACTGTACATATATCCATATATTGTCCCAGAGCTGTATCTGACAATAAGCTAACTGTGGATGGTTTTAGAAACGTCAATTTAAGCAGTTTATTAATCTTTAGCTTTTAACATCAGAAAGATTAATTGTCTTCTTAAAATCTTCCAACTGTACATATATCCTTATACTGTCCCAGAGCTGTATCTGATAATAAGCTAACTGTGGATGGTTTTATAAACGTCAATTTGCACAGTTTATTAATTTTTAGCTTTTAACATCAGAAAGATTAATTGTCTTGTTAAAGTCTTCCAACTGTAGCCTACATATATCCATATATTGTCCCAGAGCTGTATCTGACAATAAGCTAACTGTGGATGGTTTTATAAACGTCAATTTAAACAGTTTATCAATTTTTAGCTTTTAACATCAGAAAGTTTGTCTTGTTAAATTGTACCCATTTAACATTTAAGGAACCTTTATTGTATTATATTCAATTTCACGTCTGATAGGACATGATACATTGAATGACCAATACCAGGAATTCAATTAAAAGTTAGTTTATTAATCTTTAGCTTTTAACATCAGAAACTTTGTCTTGTTAAATTGTATCCATTTAACATTTAAGGAAACTTTCTGTAGTATATTTAATTCCACGTCTGATAGGCCATTATACATTGAATGACCAATTCCAGGTATTCAATTAAAAGTTAGTTTATTAATCTTTAGCTTTTAACATCAGAAACTTTGTCTTGTTAAATTATATCCATTCAACATTTAAGGAAACTTTGTGTAGTATATTTAATTCCACGTCTGATAGGACATGATACATTGAATGACCAATCCCAGGAATTCAAATGAAAGTTAACAGAAATTTAAGGAATATTCACCTCGGCCAAAACAACGATCATCTACTTCCTCGCTTACTGACTGGCAAGTGTCTACTGAAGTTTGCATGAGCAGGGTTGCCATGTTGGCATTTTTTCAGGCCAAAAAAAAAAAACCTTCAAAATTGGCTTTTATTAAAATTGGTTGGCCTTTAGTAATATTATGAAAAAGGTAGGCCTAGAATATTATATTCTTGGCCTTTTTCTACTAATGCGTTGGCCTTTTAAAGCTGTGGTTGATTAGAAGTTGGCCTTTTCTCATCTAGAAAACCTGGCAACCCTGTGCATGAGTATCAATAAGAGGGTTTGCCGTACGAATGGCCCATATGATTATAAGGTCTCGTGTCAAACCCTTATTCGTGAGATTTTTTTTTTTTTTTTTTTTTTTTAGGGTTAGGAAGGTTTTCTTGGTTGTAAAAATGTATTATGTTTTACGAATCATTCGTGGCAAGATTATTATCAATATTATTGTAGTTGTTATTGTACTCATGGCAAGATTATTATTATTATTATTATTGTTGTTGTTATTATTATTATTATTATAGTAGTTGTTATTTTCATAAAAAAGATTATTATTATTATTATTATTATTATTATTATTATAGTTGTTTTCATGTAAAGATTATTATTATTATTATTATTATTATTATTATTGTTGTTGTTGTTGTAGCTGTTGCTGTAATCATGGAAAGATTATTGTTAATATTTTTGTAGTTGTTGTTGTAATTTATTTAGTCAAACGAGAAATGGCAATATGTTTTAAATCGGTGCTACTATAGCGTGAAGTCTACCACACTATAGCGTGAGGTCTACCTCCCGTTCGTACTAAAGCGTGAGGTCTACTGCTGAATTATTCGTCCCTCATGGATAAAACACATTTCATATATTTGTTTAAGCAATAAACACTTAATTTAAACATATCTAGAAATGACTTAAATAGATAATTGGATTTTTAATTTCATTAAAAAAAAGGAATAAAGGTAAAAATAAACATGTTATCATATATTTCCATACATTTATTCTAGCGATACATTCTTCATACATCAAACTGGTTATCATATATTTCCATACATTTATTCTAGCGAGACACTTCGTACATCTTCTAAGAATGACACAAATAGATCATTGGAATTTCTTCTCATCCCCTTCCAGCAAAAATGATCAAGATGAGACTGGAACAGCTGACGACCAACAGAATCATCGTTTTGGTGTCCTTATGTAGAAGCTTGCTTGCTTGCTTGTTGTAGAATATAGCCAACAGTTCTCGTTGGCATGGGCCATTCCCTTGGTCGACCCGTAGCAAGATTTAGAAGCTCCATTTGCTTCCTTTTATATGGGCAGTTCACGTGGACAGGTCACGTTTTTTATGGTTAGGTGCGAGCAAGGCGCAATAGAAGCTGGTCACGCGGTAGACCTCACCCTCTACCTGGGTAGGCGACATATGGCGGTAGACCTCACGCTATAGTAGCACCTTTAAAGCACTGTAAAAAAAATAGGAAGATGAAAATCCAAAATTGAAATATTGAATTTTGAATATAGATATCCAAATGGAGAATTAGA
>NC_090743.1:3633829-3636329 GCF_036898095.1 Palaemon carinicauda
ATTGGAATAAAAGAAGCTCGGTAGATCACATATTGGAATGAAAACAACTCGGTAGATCACATATTGGAATGAAAATGGCTCGGTAGATCACATATTGGAATGAAAACAACTCGGTAGATCACATATTGGAATGAAATCAGCTCGGTAGATCACTTATTGGAATGAAAACAACTCGGTAGATCACATATTGGAATGAAAACAACTCAGTAGATCACATATGGGAATGAAAACAGCTCGGTAGATCACATATTGGAATGAAAACAACTCGGTAGATCACATATTGGAATGAAAACAGCTAGGTAGATCACATTTTGGAATGAAAACAGCTCAGTAGATCACTTATTGGAATGAAAACAACTCGGTAGATCACATACTGGAATGAAATCAGCTCGGTAGATCACGTATTGGAATAAAAGAAGCTCGGTAGATCACATATTGGAATGAAAACAACTCGGTAGATCACATATTGGAATGAAATCAGCTCGGTAGATCACTTATTGGAATGAAAACAACTCGGTAGATCACATATTGGAATGAAAACAACTCAGTAGATCACATATGGGAATGAAAACAGCTCGGTAGATCTCATATTGGAATGAAAACAACTCGGTAGATCACATATTGGAATGAAAACAGCTAGGTAGATCACATTTTGGAATGAAAACAGCTCAGTAGATCACTTATTGGAATGAAAACAACTCGGTAGATCACATATTGGAATGAAAACAGCTAGGTAGATCACATTTTGGAATGAAAACAGCTCAGTAGATCACTTATTGGAATGAAAACAACTCGGTAGATCACATATTGGAATGAAAACAGCTAGGTAGATCACATTTTGGAATGAAAACAGCTCAGTAGATCACATATTGGAATGAAAACAACTCGGTAGATCACATATTGGAATGAAAACAGCTCAGTAGATCACATATTGGAATGAAAACAACTCGGTAGATCACATTTTGGAATGAAAACAGCTCAGTAGATCACTTATTGGAATGAAAACAACTCGGTAGATCACATTTTGGAATGAAAACAGCTCAGTAGATCACTTATTGGAATGAAAACAACTCGGTAGATCACGTATTGGAATGAAAACAACTCGGTAGATCACATACTGGAATGAAATCAGCTCGGTAGATCACGTATTGGAATAAAAGAAGCTCGGTAGATCACATATTGGAATGAAAACAACTCGGTAGATCACATATTGGAATGAAAATGGCTCGGTAGATCACATATTGGAATGAAAACAACTCGGTAGATCACATATTGGAATGAAATCAGCTCGGTAGATCACTTATTGGAATGAAAACAACTCGGTAGATCACATATTGGAATGAAAACAACTCAGTAGATCACATATTGGAATGAAAACAGCTCGGTAGATCACATATTGGAATGAAAACAACTCGGTAGATCACATATTGGAATGAAAACAACTCGGTAGATCACATATGGGAATGAAAACAGCTCGGTAGATCACATATTGGAATGAAAACAACTCGGTAGATCACATATTGGAATGAAAACAGCTAGGTAGATCACATTTTGGAATGAAAACAGCTCAGTAGATCACTTATTGGAATGAAAACAACTCGGTAGATCACATACTGGAATGAAATCAGCTCGGTAGATCACGTATTGGAATAAAAGAAGCTCGGTAGATCACATATTGGAATGAAAACAACTCGGTAGATCACATATTGGAATGAAAATGGCTCGGTAGATCACATATTGGAATGAAAACAACTCGGTAGTTCACATATTGGAATGAAAATGGCTCGGTAGATCACATATTGGAATGAAAACAACTCGGTAGATCACATATTGGTAGGTAAACAACTCGGTAAATCATATCATGAAATGGAAACAACTCGGTAGATCACATATTGGTAGGTAAACAACTCGGTAAATCATATCATGAAATGGAAACAACTCGGTAGATCACATATTGGAATGAAATCAACTCGGTAGATCACATATTGGAATGAAAAACAAGTCGGTAGATCACATATTGGTAGGTAAACAACTCGGTAAATCATATTATGAAATGGAAACAACTTGGTAAATCACATATTGGAATGAAATCAACTCGGTAGATCACATATTGGAATGAAAAACAAGTCGGTAGATCACATATTGGAATGAAAACAACTCGGTAGATCACATATTGGTAGGTAAACAACTCGGTAAATCATATTATGAAATGGAAACAACTCGGTAGATCACATATTGGAATGAAATCAACTCGGTAGATCACATATTGGAATGAAAAACAAGTCGGTAGATAACCTATTCGAATGAAAACAACTCGGTATAACATATATTGGAAGATCACCATTAATCTAACTTTTTATAGCATTTGATTTATTTTGGGGGGGGGTCGGCTAGATCGAGTACAGTGGAAATAATTGAAAGAAAAAATTTCATTCCGTGCTTGCATGAGCGGACTTACATCCTGCAGAAGTTTGAAAAATATCTTCATTTCTTTTGCCTT